>NW_027438535.1:0-72000 GCF_000715075.1 Nicotiana tabacum
CGCACATTCCGACGACTATATTTTCAACGTAACACTATCAAATCAATTGCTCTTTGAGAAATCTATCATTTATCAAGATACATTGATGATAATTGAATCAAATAGTGATGAATAATTAAAGTACTCAATTAAAAATCGATTATTTTTAACATGAAATAAATTCTTGTACTTAGGAAAAGAAAACTACCAATCAAACTAGAATGTAAAGGCAAAGAATTAGATTATTATAATAGTAAAGAACTAGACTAAAAATATAAATGACTAGTATGTACCATAATTTTTTAGAAACTTTATATAAAAATATACATATATATAGGTGTAATAATAAATTTAAATAGCTACTTTATAGTCGGTTTGGTTCGGGGTTTTACGGTTATTTTTTTATTAAAACCAAAACCAAACCAAATTTGATCGGTTTTTAAAATTCAAAATCAAAACCAAACCAAACCTAAAAAGTATCGGTCGGTTTGGTTCGATTTTCGGTTTGGTTCGATTTTTCGATTTTTTATGAACACCCTTACTCCCATGGTTTCTCGTGTGCCTTAGAAATAATTACTTATGTTGGTCTTTTATGTGATGCACTTTGATTGAATATGGAGTTTAAAAAGAAAGAAAGACTTTAAAATTTATGGTCTAAAGCAATCTATTTCTATTTGTATGATTATAATTATCTTATTAATTAAAGGTAAAATAAAAAATTTAAAGTTAAATTAGTTCTAAGTATAAAAATATTAAAAATAAACTAAAAAGAAAAATGCATCACTGAAATTGGGACGAGTAACTACTATCTTGTTCAAAAATGGATGTTTGACTGATAAATTTTTGGATTGCGATAGACGTCTGAGAGCATGTAAACGTTAAATTAAGTTATGCTTATACTGGAAACTTTCATTGTTCATCTGTATTTCATATTCCCAAGAGAAAGATACATAATGCATGGGAAATGAGTTGGATGATACAGGAACCTTGCCGTTTTACCCGATATATATGCATGAACCTCTATATATATATATATATATATATATATATATATATATATATATATATATATATATATATTCAATTGGTATCTCTTCTAACTAGGCCAATTATACCATGTGGCATTGTAAACTTTTCACTGGATTCTAGGGGTTTGATTGATCCAAGCTTTAATTATGTTGAACAGATAAACAACAGAATGAACCTAGCCACCACATTAATCAAAATTATCTATTTTAGAGCTATATTTGCGTATCGGGGGTCAATGTATTATTGCTCCTGCTTTAGAATAGAAAAGGATTTAATTATGCACATTGATAGTATAAGTTTTTTAAAATTATCAGTGTATTTGTATCTAGCTAGTACAACAAGTTGTTTATTTTATTTTCTTAGTTATCAAATTAATTAAGTTTATCAAAAACAGTTAATATTTGTTGTTGTACGTAGGTCTCTCTAATTAATCTGTTTTTGCAATCAATAATACAAAATCTCGTGTAGCGGTCGGAAATCCATGAGTCTTCGAGTATTATCGTCTCCCGCTATAAAAAATGAATTTACATGTTCTTGTCTAAAATAAATCAAGCTCGCACGTCGAGAATATAATATATTACTACATTGTTTCTAAATATCCTCTAATCTGATATCTCAATAGTGTCCAAACTTACCTTAGCGTCCCAAAAACTATATGTAAATTTTAATGGCACAGTATCTTACATCATTATTTTCCTATTTTTCATGTAGAGATATATTTGTAAACAATTGTGTTGCAGATTAATTTTTCAAATATGGGGTCTCGGAAACTTGACTAAAGCTGATCACCATATTCGACGTTGCAATAAAACATAGTTACCAATAATATATAATGAGATAAAAACGAAACGAAATTTTTTAAAAAGAGAAATTACATGTCCTAAAAGTTAATGCAGTAGCTGCGAGCTTTAAGCACATTATCCAGAATCTGGATTACACATAACAATAATAGAGCAACAAAATAACTAGAAGAGGAAATCATATACTTATACAACACCTAAAATTAAATTACAGCGACATTTGATGTAGTGTATATCTGAAACAAACATACGAAACAAAATATTAACGTAATTGATTATATGAGAGGCCACTCGTCCAGTGGTTAATCTCTCTATTTCTCACTAATCCAGTGATTGCAAATTAAAGCCTCATTTCTCTTTGTACATTCCCTTGAGAAAGTCCTTTGTTCGAATCCCTATCACCTTTGCATCCGATCTCTTCATGATCCTCAGCCTTTTGCATGATTCAGTAAACATCCTGTAAATCACGGTTTAATATATTCATCAGATTTTCTATTTTTTCCCCGAGATAAGAGTAGTCTGATGCACATAGCATCCCGCATTCACGCAGGGCAGGGGAAAAGTATCCTAATACAGACATTAATGATTGCTTTCACAGTTCGAATTTGTGACTTATAAATCATACGGAAACAATTTTACCGCATTGCTCTGAGGCTCCCCTACAAATAATACTAAACAACAACAAAAAAAAATAGTGTAATCTCACAAGTAGGGTACGAGGGGTAATATGTACGCAGACCTTACTCTAACTTTGTGAAGTTAAAAAAGTTATTTCCAATATATCATAATACGAAAAGATCAGTTAAAAGAAAATATAAAAAAAAAATAGAATAAAAAATATTGAAAACATAATTGATTGTGTACTAGGACGAGATGGCAAAGTTGTCTAACAGTTAAATGATAGTCCAAGAGAAAACGTGGTCCAGAAAAGCTTTCAATGTGATAATTACTGCTTGACCTGCTATATATTGTCCTATGGGACAGTCTTGTCTGATTCAACAATTTCTTCGAAAAAATACGTGTTTGTCGGCAATTTCTGACTTCTGGAGAAGAAACTGTGGTTGGTGAAAATCATTGTACAAACTCAGTTTCCCTCTGCCCTTTCACTTTTTGTGTGGGGATACTTTAGACTTTCGGTCTTTTTCTTCGACTATATTATTGAAATTTTATTAATTTTTTTTTTATTCTATGAGTTTGATTTATATGCTAAGTAGTTTAAATTAGGATCGGACTTATCACACATGATTGAATAATTTGTTGCTTCAATTTTTAAAAAAATTGCTCCTACAATTCAGGGATTTCTTCCTAAAAATTGGGTTTTCTTTGGTAACACCGTAAAAAGAAAGGATATAATGGTGGTCGTTTTCATCTTTGTCACTGTTTCCTACGAAAAAATTGGTTTCTAACCTGTCATTTAAATCAATTCTTCTCTCTCTATAACAAGCTAGTTCAGTCGTACTGCTCAAGTCAGCAAAGGAAACTTAAACCTAATATATACACGTAACCAGACACGAATCTAAGATTTAAATTTTATCAGTTCAATCTTAAGATTTTTAGCATATAAATTATTTTACTTTTAAGGTTATGAGCTCATATCTACTAATTTTTACAATATAATAGATTTTTACACATAAATTTATAATTTGTGCTAAAAGTACTGGGCTCAAATGAACCTGGTACCTTCATGTTGCAGTAAAAATAGCACGGACTAGCCAGTTTTCGGACTGGTAATTGAAAAATAGTCAGCGTTTGCAAAGTCATTAAAAAATAGCCACTATTTTGCTGCAACACGGAAAGTTCCAGCATAATATACTAGAGATTGATTCACTTGTGTATGAACTTCCAGCAAATTATGCCGGAACGCTCCAGCACACGGAAAGTTCCAGCATAATATACTGGAGATTGGAGCACATGTGTATGAACTTCCAGCATATTATGTTGGACCAGTATATTATGCTGGAACTCCAGTATATTATAATGGAGTTCCAGTCCGGTATTTGTTTTACTAAATCATCTTTATTAATTGTAACTAAAATCTTACCAACAAAGTAATACTTCGTCCTTCCCATTTTAACTGTCGCAAAATAATAAGTTAAAAAGCAAAATAATAAGTTAAAAATAACTTATTTTTAATATATTGGAATAGTAAAAACTTAAAAGAAACAGTTAGTATAAAATATAAATTAATTGAGGTTCAGTAGTTAGGAGTCAGTTAATTAAGGTAAGTATCTAATTTTAGTGTAGAGGTAGAGAACTGAACTTACTCCCAGGGAACGTCGCCGAGAAGCATCCAGTCTCCATCTTTGTCCTCGTATATAGGAATGTACTCTGAACTGTCTCCATCTTTCACCGCTTCGCCTGTCCATATTTTCCCAATCTCATTATTCCCTTTGTCTTTCTAAACCTTCTTTATAATATTTGTAGTAGTATGTACTAATTTCACTATAACTATTAGTACATTATGTATTTTTACAATTTTAAAATTAAAAAAATAATATTTTTAGACCTCTTGTGGGTAAATGATTGATTTTTTACGTGTAAAAGTAAATCTCTCATGTGTAAACAAAAAATAAAAAATAGTCATAAAACTAAAAATAAGTTTGCAAAAAATCACAAAATCAATTGACTCCCAATATTCCTCATGTTTTTCTTTTTTAATTTTTACACAAATAGTACAAAAGAACATTTTTTACTATCAGTATATTTTCACTTGTTGTAATAATATATTAGTATTTTACAAGTTATCAATTGACATTTGCTATAAAAAGATACTTGGAACTTAATGTCGCTTAAGTGACATGATAAATTTCATAATGCGGTTAAAGTATATCAGTAAAGTTTTTGTTTTGCAATTTTGCATGGCATAATTTAATAAACCGAAGAAGCAACAAAACTTACAAATGCCATAGCAACCAAAGAGCTTTTCAAGATTCATCACAAATTCAGAGTAGTCCTTTTGAGTTCCCAAATCAACTTTTCTAAGAAAAGGGACACCATCTAAGCTAACTTTCACGTACATTTTCGATCCTTCACAAATATTATTAAAGCTATAATTCTTTCTCCGATAAGCACAAACCGGCGGCCAACCAACAACTTGGTTTTTGTTGTGACACTTAACATCATCATCGTCGTTAACGTTGCTGCTACTTCGATCATTGTCAATCTCTGAAAACACCCTTTTCTTTTCCCCTGGAATTCCCAATCTTAGCTCAGTAATTTCAAGTTCTGTCGCCATTATTTCTTTTGCTCTTTTTGAAGAGTCAATTTTTTGAGTTAGTTGTTTTGATCAGCAAAAGGGGTAGTAGTTTTAATTTATAGTAAATAGAGGAGCAATGCCAGGTCAATGAAGGCTAAATGGTCGGTCACATGAGATAAAAATGGTAGGGAACTATATGTTACCTAAAACACTAATATGGACCGGCAACTTCCTAATTTTATATGGGAGCACAATCGTACGTTGGGTTATACTATAATTTATAAATTTTGGAGATTTAGTGAGTAGTGTTTGATATTTGTAAACAGAAAACATGCCATGTGATCTCCCTGATTGAAGGGTTCGTCAATTTATGAATTATGTGCATATTTAGACACACACATGCGTGTATATGTCTGCAAAAAAAATACACCGAATATGTTGTGTAATTGTTTCAAGTGTAAAGTGAGGCTTGGAGAAAATTCATGGAAAATAAATAGTGAACCGTTTGGCTTTGGAGATCATAGAGAATTATAACCTGGCCAAGCATTTAAAATCAGTTTATTTTGAAAAATATTTTTCTCAAAAGTATTTTTTTTTAAAATAATGTTTAGCCAAACTTTTATAAAGTGCTTCCAAGTGTATTTTTCTCAAAAATATTTTTGAAAAAAAGCTATACTTTTTTTTGTTTCTCAAAAACCATTTATGCACTCAAAAGCACTCTTTTACTTCTAAAAACTTGACCAAACAACTTTGGCAAAAATAGCACTTTTGTCCGCAAAGAAACTTGGTAAACATGCTATTAGAATGCAAAAGGAAATGAAAATATACCTGATAAGCATTAAAAGAGACATATCAAAAATTAAAAGTAGGTTGTTTCAACACATGATGTTATATTAATCCCTATATATATAATATGTGTATATACTTATGAGAGAGGTTAGCAACGCAACTTATAGAAGTTATTATAAGTTATAGGCCTTACAAAATCATTTCCTAGTCACATTGACATATTGAAATTAATAGAATTTTAAATGCAACTTATGGAAAATTGCTTCTTGTGGCGAGTACAAATCTGTATGAACATTTCCAACAATATCCTATCAAAGAACAGCGACAACCAAAATTCAGAAACCATAGTATCTCTAAGATATAGGAAGCAAAAAGTTTATGTCAAAGAACAATTAGAATATCATGCAATTCTGTTTAAAAAGAAATGATTAATCTACCACCGCTATTGGTACATAAAATCATGCATTGAATAATATATCCTTGAATCCACATAATTGCTCTAATCAGTCTATTATTTAGCAATGATATAGTAGTAGGACTTATGCAAATTAATGAAAAATTTGACATTCTTCCTCCCAAAAGAGAAAAAGAACCAGAAAAATGGGCACTTCCCTCCGATGTTGATTACTTCTGATTTGTGGTGGCAAAATGGATAGAAAAATAGTTTTTCAACCGTATTATTCATTAAAAATGAGCTGGATAATGAACTTTTCAAAAATGGATCAAATATGAATAAAATTCATATTATCCACTTATAGCTAACCAATGGGTTTAACTTTAACATTTCAAAGACTCAAATTGGGTGTTTTCTCAAGTTTAAGAAACTAGGTGTGATGACTCGATATGCCATCTTTAAATTTAATAATTATTTATGTGTTCTTAAACCTTAAATAGCACCATTCAGCTTTTCTCGATTTGCATGAATAGTCCGTAAATTTTTCGAAAAGTTTTATGTGAAAAAATTGATTAAAATGTAAAATATTACTTCAAAACTCATTTGAGTTGACTTCGGTCAACATTTTGAGCAAACGGACCCGGATCAGTATTTTGACAGTTTCGGTAGGTCCGTATCGTGATTTGGGATTTGGGCGTATGCCCGGAATTTAGTTTTGAGGTCCCTAGCTTGAGTTATCGCCATTTATTGAAAATTGAAAGTTTGAAAGCTTAAAAATTCCAAAGTTTAACCGCGAATTTGACTTCATCGATATCGGGGTCGGATTGAGATTTCGAGAGTTAGAATAGCTCTGGTATGTCATTTATGACTTGTGCGCCAAATTTGAAATCATTCTCGAATCGTTTAATACGTTTCGGCACGAGTTTTGTAAATTGAAATGTTTGAAACTCAAAAGTTCGAATCGAAGTGTGAATTGTAATTTCGATGTTATTTGATGTGATTTGAGAACCCGAGTAAGTCCGTATTACATTACGGGACTGGTTGGTATAATTGGACGAGGTCCCGAGTGGCTCGGGTGAGTTTCGGACGTGTTTCGGATTATTTTTTAAAAATATGCGTGTGTGGTTCTGGTGTTTCGCACCTGCGAAGAGGGAGCCGTAGATGCGCAGCTGCTTCTGCGAGAAGCTGGTCGCTTCTGCGACTTGGGCACTGGCCAGTTCCTTCGCTTTTGTAGAGAAATGAGGCGCAGATGCGCGACCGCTTCTGCGAAGGCTCAAGCGCTTCTGCGGAAGAGACCGCTTTTGCGGTCGTTTGGTCGCTTTTGCGATGTCGCAGGTGCGACATTGAAGTCCGGAAATGCGGAATTTTTTCTGGCAGCCTCACTTCGCAAATGCGAGCTCATAGATGCGGCATTTGTGCCTGCAAATGCGTAAAAGCCTAGACAAAATCCATAAAATCGAGAGTTAGCCATTTTTACTCATTTTTGAGTTGAGTCTCGGATTTGGGCGATTTTAAAGGGGTTTTTCGTGACTTCAAACTGGGTAAGTATTCTTTATCATATATTGATTATATTTCATAAATCCATGGTTAAATTCATTGTTTATTTCGGATTTAAATGGAGAAAGGTGAGATTTTTGTAAAACTTTTCAAAAATAAAAATTTAGGATTTGGAGACCCATTTGACATCGGAAATTGATAATTTTTATGTGGCTAGACTCGTCTCGGAAAGGGTGTTCGGATTTCGTGAGTTTTTCCGAGATTTGAGATGTGGGTCCCACTGTTGAATTTTGAGATGAATTTCGGGTTTTAATTCAGAAAATTAGTAATTTCATGTGGAATTAATTCCTACGAATCGTGTTGAGTATATTGAATTATTTGTGACTAGATTTGAAACTTTTGGACACTAATTCGCAAGGCAAAGGTGTATTGGAATCTTGAGTTGGTTGCAAATCGAGGTAAGTGTCGTGGTTAACCTTGACTTGAGGGAGTAGGACTTATTTGTCTATTCGCTACGTGATTTAATGTGCGGGTACAATGTATATGTGAGGTGACGAGTACTTATGCGTTGTGGTTGAGTCAAAGCATGCGGGTGGAATTTGTTTATTATGAATAATTGCCTATTTAATTAAGATATTCCTGCTTAAGTTATTATTATTTATTTGATCATTTTTCATGAAATTATTGTTGAATATTTTGGAAGGTGAGATCGGTATTCTGGTATTGAATTGATTGATAAGTATATATCCCCGTATTTTAATACTCTTTCGAATTTATATTATTATTTTTATGGTAAGGAAGAGTATAAAAGCACGAAGGGTAATGCCGTGCCAATTTCACATTATTATTTATTGAATTATGAAGTGAGGAAGAGAGTTAAAGCACAAAGGATGATGGCGTGCCATTTTCAAAGAGTATAAAAGCACAAAGGGTCATGTCGTGCCAGAAGAGAGTTAAAGCACAAAGGGTGATGTCGTGCCAGAAGAGAGTTAAAGCACGAAGGTTGATATCGTGCCAATCTTATTATTTATTTATTAATTTATGAAAAGAATGAGAGTAAAAGCACGAAGGGTGGTGTCGTGCCATTTTCATATTATCAGCTGCTCATTTTATTGTTGATGAATTAATTGGCTGCTACGTGACACTTCTCCTGCTGAAGTTTCTATATCATTCCCCTTCGCATGTTCCCTCCCAAATTTATAAATTATTATTTATTGTGTTATTGTTGCTTCGTATTTGTATATACTCGTACAGGTTGTTTATGTACGTGTCTTGTCATAGCCTCATCACAATTTCGTCGAGGTTAGGCTCGACACTTACAGAATACATGGGGTCGGTTGTACTCATACTACACTCTGCACTTCTTGTGCAGATTTTAGAGTTGGTCCCAGTGGCATACCATAGACCTGCTCGGATTCAACCACCTAGAGGAGACTTGAGGTATAACTGCACAACGTCCACAGTTCTGAAGTCCCCTTCTATCTTATCTTAGCTGTGTATTATCTTTTAAATAGCTTGAATTTTATTCAGATATTTATTTGTATTATTCTAGTAGCTCGTGCACTTGTGACACCAGATTCGGGGATGTATTTGGATGATTCGGTTGTTATCGTCTTCCGCACTTTATTTCAGTAATCGACTACTGTTTAATTTGATTTGTTTTAAAATGGTTAAGATTATTTTAATGTTGGCTTGCCTAGCAAGTGAAATGGTAGGCGTCATCACGATCCTGAATGTGGAAATTTCGGGTCGTGATACTAGGAATTCTCCCAAAAGTGATAATATTCAGGATGCCATGTTATCTGTCGGTTAACTCATTTTCTATTCATATTAAATATAGATCGGGCCAAATATTTTATTTGTTTTTTCATTATCTGTTTTCAACCTGCTCATATCTGATCCCATGCGCACGTTTGTTGCTCCTACTTCTACTCATGATCCTCATGCATCTTTTTTCCCCTCGTGTTGGAAATTAAATCAAGATTAATTTGTATTCTTATATCGTCTAAGATTTGATATTTTTTATTTTAATTAATTCATGTCTAGTTAGGTTTTGTTTACCAAGTTTATATTGGAATAGATTTTGTTAGTCTAGTCAAATTTGATTTGTAGTATTATAAATAGAGTGCTACTACATATTTTCTATTGTCGAGAAGTAGCTATGATGTAGAAAGATTAAAGAGTTTCTGTGTTCTGAATAAAAAAACCCCATACCACGTTCTTTCTCTAGTTTGATAAATTTCTTCTATATAGTTTTTGTTGAATTTTTTGCGTGTGCCTAAATTCTTTTTCGGGTTATTACAATCCTTCAAATTGGTATCAGAGCCTGGGTGAGATCCTGTCAAAGCCGGTAAAAGAATCCTTCAAATTGGTATGAGAGCCTGTGTGAGATCTTGTCGAAACCGGTAAAAGATCTCAAAAAAAAATATTATACTCTATTACCTAATTGTCCCTTTTTTGTATTTGATGGCAAAAGTATGAAACTTGGTATCAACAGATGAAGAATTATTTTTAAGGCTATTGGATTATGGTCCACCATTGATAAAGAATTGGAGGAACCCCCAGAAGGCACAACATTGACGGGTGATGCAGCTATGCAATTGGAGAAGAAGAGACATTTAGATTATAGGGCACGCTATTATCTCTCCATCAAGGTCGAATTGTATGTATCTAAAATAATATTTGCATGCAAAGTCATCAAAGGAGGCTTGGACAATTTTGGTAAAGTCATATCGAAGAGCTGCTGATATAAAGAAGGAGAAACTACAAGAATTTAGGAGTCAATTTGAGTTGGCTTATATGAGACCAACAGAGTCTGACAAAGAATTATTTACAAGAATTGAAGAAATAGTCAATGGTCTAAGGACCAACGGAGAAGTATTGGAAGAAGTTAAAGTTGTTGAAAAACTATCGCAGTCTCTAAGTTTAAAGTTTCACAATAACAAAGTTATTCTTGAGGCTACCAAAGATCTTAGCACGCTCAGACTTGATGATTTAAAAGGCGAATCAGTGACATACGGGATATTATTAAATCAACATAAAGATAGGACAGTGGAGGAGGCATCGCAAGAAAAGGATTATCATCTAAAAGAAAAAGAAAACACACCAAATCTGACGAAAATAAATCAAGAAGACCAAAATTTAGAAACAGTCGAGACAAGTAGAGAAGGTACATATAATTTTTATTGTGATAAAGATTCTAGTGAATGCGAAGGAAAGTCAAAAAAAATTCAAATTGATCTATCAAAAATTTCTCCAGTTGTTAAAAGGGAAGATTTAGTTGCAACGGATGCCCGTCCAAAAGAGGTTGGTGTTTCACAAGAAAAATTATCTGATGATATTAAAGATGAATCCAATAATAATGAAAGAAGTAAGATGATTCATCAAGAGAAAGTTTCTGATAATCTCCTAAGATTGAGGCGGAAATAGCTTGGAATCTAGAACCATGCACAACAACGTATGATTATAGATAGTGAAGATGCAATCAATTTTGTACCATTATTCGAGATTACATGTTTTAAGGAGTACGACGAAATGATTATTGATGCCATTACTCTACAACCTATAGGATGGCCAATTGGAGTTGAATGGATGTACAAGACCAACCACAAGGCAACGAGAGAAGTAGACAGTTTTAAAGTAAAGAAAAAATATGTTGATGATAATTTGAAGGGATCTACCATGAGTAAAGCTAAATCAAGTATGACCAATATTGAAGAGAAATTGAAATTGACTAAATATGGTACTCGCGACTTTGTTGATGCTACATATTTTAGCAAATTAGTAAAGAGCCTAAGGTATTTGACTTCTACACGATTTGATATTACTCATGACATGTTCAAGTTTGAAAATCTTGGTTTAAGGGAGGCTGTTGGAAATTAAACCAATATTAATTAGTATTCTTATATCGTCTAAGATTTGATATTTGTTATTTTAATTAATTCATGTCTAGTTAGGTTTTGTTTACGAAGTTCATATTGGAATAGGTTTTGTTAGTCTAGTCAAATTTGATTTGTAGTATTATAAATAGGGGTGTTACTACATATTTTTTTATTATGGAGAAGTAGTTATGATGTAGAGAGATTCAATAATTTATGAGTTGCGAAAAAGCCTCCTACCACGTTCTCTCCCTAATTTAATAAATTTCTTCTATATAATCTTTGTTGAATTTTTTGCTTGTGCCTTAATTATTCTCGGATATTTCAACCCTTCACCAGATCCTCATGCAATTTCTTTGGCATTAATTATAACTCCTTCTCCCTTGCATCTGCTTATTTAATTTCCGAATTGATTAATATTCTTTTGCTAAAAGTGAACTATTTTCCATTTGAGATCTAATCTAGCATACGCTTCCTTAGGATTGGACAAGGCAATGAAACATACTAATAACGTCGTCCTACATAAGGACACACGTAATATAGAGTTTGTACCTAACACACTGACCCAAATCATTAATGTTTTTTGTAACCATTCCAAGTCAATCAAATACCCATTCTGCCACTTGAGGCCCCTACCCGACTATCAGAGTCAATTAAAGAGTTTAACTTCTGGGCAGACAATGTACAGTTTTTACGTTCAAGTGAATCTGAGCTATAACAATATGCAGAGTAATCTTAAGTTTGTAACTTAAATAGTACATCATATATTCTTCTATACCCCTTTCAAATCTACTGGGTGTGTAAATATTCTTTACATTTGATTAAACTTTTAATTAAATTAATTAAAACCTTTGACGTGCCCAACGCAGCGTAATTTGACAAATAGTGTAATATATCACATTGGGGAAATTAACCTCTTCTTTCGATTTCAGTTCAAGACTTCAGACCATCAATTAATTTACGGCAAAGGGTCAAATTTACATTTTTACTTTTGAAAATGATCTAAGAATACCCCTCATTATACTATTGGGTTATTTATACCCCTGCAGTCGTACATTGGGTTCAAATATACCCCTCATTTAAACGGAGGGACACGTGTCATCGTCCTGTTAGTCAATTCTAAATATCTCCTAATTAATTAAAAAGACTCAATTACCCATACCCGAAAAATAATATTTTTTTTTGTAAAAACTGAAAAAAACTAAATTTGTTTTACTAAAAACTGAAAAAAAACGAAAATATTTTTTTTTTTCAGTTTTTACAAAAAAAAAAAACTGCTTTAAAAAAACTGAAAAATATTTTCTAAAACAATATTTTTGTAAAAACTGGAAAAAAAAAAGAAGCTAAAAATCAATTTTCTAAAGCAATTAAAAACTGAAAAAAACTGAAATATTTTTAACTAAAAACTGAAAAAAAAGAAAATATTTGTTTTTTCAGTTTTTACAAAAACATTGCTTTAGAAAATTGCTTTTTAGTTTTTTTTCAGTTTTTACAAAAATATTATTTTAGAAAATATTTTCCACCTTTTTTTAAAGCAGTTTTTTTATAAAAACTGGAAAAAAAATATTTTCGTTTTTTTCAGTTTTTAGTAAAAAAAATTCAATTTTTTCCACTTTTTACAAAAAAAAATTGCTTTAGAAAATTGATTTTCAGCTCCTTTTTTTTCAGTTTTTACAAAAATATTGTTTTAGAAAATATTTTTCAGTTTTTTTAAAGCAGTTTTGTTTGTAAAAACTGGAAAAAAAATATTTTCGTTTTTTTCAGTTTTGAGTAAAAAAAAAATTAGTTTTTTCCAGTTTTTACAAAAAAAAAATTATTTTTCGGGCATGGATAATGGGTCTTTTTTATTAATTAGGAGATATTTAGAATTGACCAACAGGACGATGACACATGTCCTTCCATTTAAATGAGAGGTATATTTGAACCCAAAGTATGACTGCAGGGGTATAGATAACCCAAAAGTATAACGAGGGGGTATTCTTAGACCATTTTCGAAAGTAGAAGGGTATATTTGGCCCTTTGCCGATTAATTTATTACTTCCTCGGTTCCATTTTATGTAGGAAAAAGAATAGTTATACTTTTCTGTACTAAAAAGTAATTTGATTTTTATACTTTTTATTTTAGTGAAATGATTTATTGTCACACAATTATTTATTACTTGTTAAAAAACATAAGTTTCAAAAATCTTTTTTAATTTATTTTTTTTTAAACTCTGTACCTAGTTAAATAGTATACAACATAAATTGCGAACGAAAGAGTATATGAAATGTGTGGCTAAGATAATGTTGGGAAGCCAAGTTATTAGGCCCTCAAAGCACGTGAATGACACGTGAGGAGGTACTCTTGCATTGCATGCCATATTGAGTGAAATAATGGAGGTCTTTTCATGGGTTTGCTTTAGCCTTTAGCTGTTAGCAATATGTCAAAAGAAGCTTGTGGTTAAAGGAAGAGAAATCACTTTAAAATTGTCACAAACAAAAGTTGAGACAGACCTGAGTCCATTCACGTACGTAAACATAGAAAATGATAGTAAAATCTCCTTTCGTTTTCACTGAAATCCACGTACATAATGACGACATAACGTTAATTATAATTTTACAGATGATTCACGAAGTGTCTAGTACGTAAAATTGCATGGATTTGTTGTGTTGCGAGACATGCATATATAGTACGTACGAAATGATTGATATTATTGAGATCTCTGCTTGTCTTCTACCGTTGTGCTGGTGCGTGCGATAATTGATAGTAGAAACCAAATAGGTTTACAACTCCTCACACTCATTATAAAGTAGAGATCGTGGCGGATTTAGAGTGTCAAGTACGAGTTCAATTAAATTTACCATTTAATTGTTGAACCCATATTTGAAACTTGAATCTATGAAGTTGCTCTGTTCTCATCGTTCCATTTTCCAGGACCCTCCGCACACTGCTCATCATAAGAAACTGATTCTCAGGCAATGTGTTCTATATATCACAAAATGGAAATAATCTTATACATCATTCTTGATTGCATCCCAAACAATGTGGCAGATATTCTGGTAACGTTTGGCCTGAACTTACCTCTTTCGGATGGCCAACAACCATCGCATCTCCTGCATAATTTAGCTCCCCCACCCTATGTTTTACATGCTTTCAATAAGGAATGTTCGAGAACTCTAGGAGTTAGAAAATCCCAGTTTATAATAACTCTTTCTTATTTCTCTTATATATAAATGTAAAATATAAATATATACCCTTACTAACAAAAAAATAAAAAATAATAAAAGGAGCACTTCTGGTCAAGCCACCTAAACACCGCATAGAACAGGCTAGAAAAAACACACAAAAAAACAAGAAAGGGAGAAGAAACTTAGGTCTAGTTAAAGCTTCGCATAGACAGACATGACCTTCGACTTGTCAAATAAATCACGGAACATCATCCCAGCAACTCTATCAATTTGTCATTTTCTCTGAGTACTAATGCAAAAAATATAACATAGAACTGTGTTTATACATGAAAAAATGCTCGACAAAATGGAAAAATACACGCGCCTTTGCAGACGTCTATGCTAGTGGTATACAAGATCAAACTTGAAAGACCTCCGGAAAGCTCACTTCAATCTATAAGTTGTTGAAATCGCATTGTACTATGCCAAAGAAACTCTGTTTCTGGTATCTGACCAGACCTTGAGCAACCAGAGAATGCTATACCATCGTAACAATATCAGATCAAATTTACACATAAAGCCAACAAAATTGAATCCAGGGGTGGAGAACTGCCGCAAAAGGAAGTCCATCCAAAGCAAAAAATCATCTGATGTCTCCCACAGCCCTGGTAGGACCTTATATATTCAACTGGAACCTTCGCATTGGTGTGCGTAGACACTCAGAGGTTAAACATGCGGTTCCAGTTAGCTTCTCCAGTACTCTTGTGGACAACTTACTTCAGCATGAAATACAATTAGATGTGTAGATCCTTCAGTTTGTCCAGCTTATCTAATCTCCCATTTGGCGAAGGCAAAGCACAATTTTCACCAGAATTCAAGATGACGACTTCAATTTTCCTCTTGAACCTCAAGCCAATAGAAGAGGCCGAGCGCCTCATGACATGTTTATTAATTGCTTATTTTTAGCTTAAGTCAGTTGGTTGTAAGCCTATTTAAAAGGCCTCTATTGTAGCTTTTCTTATGCAATTTGATAGACTTCAAAATACTGTCTCAACTTCGCTTCTTTGTGTTTAATTCCCAACATGACGATGAGCATGTCTAGTGTTACTTTTTTTGTATTAATCAAATATGTTTTTCTTTTTCTTTCTTTCTTTATTTGTTGGTTTATTCTTTTAAAATTTCTAATCCTAATATATTTAAATTTATATTCTTTTTTTGTTACCGTAAAATTTTATATAATTAAATGGAATATATATATATATATATATATATATATATATATATATATTAAACTACTATCAATTGATGATGTAATATATAGTCAATGGATTTTACTTATCCCAACATTTTTGACACAGAGTATAGATATAATTATATAAGAAAATTACTATTTAAAAAAATTAATTTTAAACTTATAATTCCAAAAGCAAGCATTTCGCCATTAATATTCTAGATCCTTCTCTTAGTGCACCCATTTTTTCCAAAATCGTGGATCTGCCTCTACCCAGGCCAAGATGAGAAAACTTCTTCAATCAACTTGTACTCGAGCATTTCGCCATTAATACGTTAGTCCTTGGAGCTGCAGTACACACCATTAACAAAATAATTCGTCCACTTAGTAAATTACTATGGCATCTGAGAATAAAGCTAATTTCGCAACTTTTATATGAAGCAGGAATAACAAATTGAGAAGAAAGATAAATTAAATGTACCTAATCCAATGGCCTCCGAGCTCCTCATCAACCTGAGCCTCTTGCAAGATTCAACAAACATTCTGGCAACAGAAAAAAGATCATAAAAGAAATGTTACTAATATAGACATTTAAAAGAAACCCCACGTCTATAATAACAAACAGGATTTAAATTTATTTACAGTACAATTTAAGGCACTATACTATATCAATTTGGCATTTAATTAGAGAAAAGGACCTCAGTATGCATGATGCTTATAAATACGCGAGAATTTTTGTACTGGAGTTGCTTCCCCTTATTTTCTAAGTTATCAATTTCACTTATTACGAACAGTTATTTATAAATATTTTTAGGTGGACATGAAGAGGGAAATTGATGTAAAACATACTTACTTCCATGGAACGTCTCCAACTAGCATCCAATCCCCATCTTTGTCTTCATAAGTTGGCAAGTATTCGACACCATTTATAGGGTCCATAAGCTTCCTCTCATTTACAAAGTTACCTAAAAATCCATAGTAATATTACGCCAAACATCATGATTATACCGAAAGAGGACACTGTTTATTTTACTCTCTTTTAAAAGAAGTTAAGAAACTATGAAAGATTATATTGTATACTTACAGATTGTTGTTAGGCAAGTAAACATGTGTTCCAAAGCAATTAGCAGCTGGTCATAGCTGCTGTACATCTCCAAGTCAACTTTTCTCAAGTAGGGAGCTCCATCTACTGCCACCTTCACGTATTTGCACTTCTTTACTACTCCTATCTTCTTCCTGTTTGATCTCACTGGTGGCCATCCAATTACTTGTGTCCTAATATTATTTTTCAAAATTTTGTCAAACTTTAGTGCACTAAAAATACCCCAAAAAAAAAGAACTCTACAATTATGATTTATACGATCATTCTAGGGGTTTATATATGGCCAGCTCATTCGGTGAGCTCCATGTCTTCCAAGAACAAGGCGGAACTAGGATGAAATTTATGGGTTCGAAATTCTAAATCTTTTAAGTTACTAAATTCCTAAATTAATAATTTGTACATAATTAATAAATTTCTTAAGATAAATACATGATTTGGATCAAAGCTACTGAGTTCAAACACCATCATAAGCATAGCAACTCATTTCCTTTTCTCCATCCCCTCTCTGATGTAATTGGGGAAAAAAAAATAGTACCCTGAACCCTAAATACAACCAACTATGGTGACGTAGTACTTCTTAACCTATTCACCTTAACTTATGTGATTAACCAACAAAAAAGAAAATACTAAAAAATAAGAATGAAATAGCCTTTTTTTTCTTATGCATTAACTTATACATGTCGGTGTAAAATTTTATTTTTCAGGTTACTAATCTGGTTAATTACACGTGGTTAATAATATAAGCATATAGAAGTTGAGCTTTATATATGTTTTAATAAGGGGACTTACTTTGCCGAAGGTTTGGTTGCGATGGAGATTTCGTTGTTGCAATAATGATCATCTTCGTAGTTTTGATCGTGAGGATTTCTGGAAGTAGAGCTTCCTAGCCTCAACTCAACAGCTTCAGATGAGAGTCCACGTTTCGCACCACAGATTTGTCTTTCTGAATCTCGGCGTAACCCAAGAGTGAGCTCAGTTTCCTCGAAACTGAGACTGGAATCATCGGATTCCGACAAGTTCTTTGTTTTTGTTTTTTCCGATGACATTCTACTTCTGTAGGCTACAAGGTGTTAATAAGATTCCTAGTCTTTTGTTAGAAAATCTTCTAGTCCTGGCTAGTGGCTACTAAGTGAAAAATGGGCTACGAGAAGTGTTGGGTCTGATGTTTTGGCTACTATATAAGCTTGGGAATGTGGAAGGAGGCTATCATTTTAACCATTCTCCTCTCAACACGTTTAGACAGATGGGCAGTTCCGTTTGGTTCATGTAATTAAGGGAGTAAATTATGGGAAATCATGCATCTCTCCGTTTTGGTTACTTCCACACCTTTGGGTCCCATGTGGATCATTATCTTTTTTTATTTACTAGTAATATTTTTCTTATTCGATTCATAATAAGTGATAATTTTATATTTTTATTTTAATCAAAAATAAGTATTCATGTACATAATTAAGAAGGAATTAATTTTATTTTTTCAAAATTTATCCTTATTTACATATTGCAATATGTCAAGATAACAATTAATTATGGTTAATTTAGTAAAAATATTTTTTTTCTCTAGAAGTTCGTATTTTCTTAATGGGTGTGTCAAAGATAAAATGATCACTTATAGTAGACCGAACAGAGTATGTTCACTTTTTACTCCACTTACCGCATAAAAGTATTTTGCGCGGAAGATTGGCCTAAAATTTTAATGCAGATTAGTGTTTACTTCTATTTCTCAGTATAAGTGGCTACTCTGGCAATAAGAAGTGGCTAATTTTATAAACAAGACTCACAAAAGAATTAGTAAAAATAGCACGGGCTAGCCAGTTTTCGTACTGGTAATTCAAAAATAGTCAGCGTTTGCAAATTCATTAAAAAATAACCACTATTTTACTGCAATACGGACCGGTCCAGCATAATATGCTGGAAGTTTATACGCAGGTGCTCCAATCTCCAGTATATTATGTTGGAACTCCAACACGCGGAAAGTTCTAGCATAATATACTGGAGATTGGAGCACATGTGTATAAACTTCCAGCATATTATGCTGGACCGGTATATTATACTAGAATTCCAGTATATTATGCTGGAATATTTTCCGAATTT
Organism: Nicotiana tabacum; assembly: GCF_000715075.1. Lineage (NCBI taxonomy): Eukaryota > Viridiplantae > Streptophyta > Magnoliopsida > Solanales > Solanaceae > Nicotiana > Nicotiana tabacum. The sequence continues at coordinate 19,134 of NW_027438535.1, forward strand.
TGAGCAGTGTTTTCGTTCAAATTTATCTTTACAGAAAAAGAATCTAAATTTCGATTACTTTTGAAACTGTGACTATTTTTTAATTACCATTCGTAAATCTGGCTATTTTTGAATTTCTCCCAAAAAATTATACTAAATCTAATGGTGGAACTTATTGAGAAAATGATTCGTCTTTTAACCATATTGAAAAGGACTGGGATTATATGCGCCCATATCTCTTTGTTTGCGCTGTTTAGTCATTCTTGGAACGAGAGATTCTTTTTATCTAATCATATTAGATCCAAAGTTTATCTGTTCGTCTAATCATGATTCTTGCTGGATAAATTTTGTTAAATAATAGAGAAAAAAAATCAAATTTGTCGTCAAATCATTTCGTATTTACCCTTTGTCTTACCAAAGCTCCAATTTTAAAATGATAAAACTCTACGTGTCCAAATTTTCTAGAAAAAAAAAATGTATAATACTCCCTCCGTTCATTTTTATTTATCCACTACTTGCATATCCCTTAAGAAATAATAATTGAACTGCATAATTTATCATGACACACATATTAATTGATGCATATTTTTAAAGAATTTAATAAAATGATTTGAAATGAATAATTAATATTATGAGTATAATAGGGAAAAAAAATTATATTATTATTTTTTAATATTTTAAAAGTGACATATAAAATTAAAAATTTATTTTTATAATACTGGACGATTAAAAATAAAGGGGGAGTATATGTTTTAGTCAAAGAATTCTATATCCTAACTCAGTGCACGAACAAGTGATTGAATGAAGCAAAACAATGGCGCTCGTGTGTACAGAAGGGTGATGAAAGAGATGGTGGGCCCTACATGTCTGGGGTACTTTAGGTTTAGGGAACAGGTCAACCTAGAAGAGTCCATGTGCAATACCCAAACTCAAATTAAGAAAGAAAAAAGGGTCCCACAAAGGATAATCATGTGACCCTGTTGCTTTGTCGGGTTTTGACTTATGACTACCTTTATCACGCCAACGGACACGTCCACTCTTTATTGTATGTTTACTTATGTCTACCATTTATTCTAAAAACAAAAACAAAAAAAAACAAAAAAAAAAAAATCAAGGAAATAGTACTAATTATTTCGCAGTATGTAGAATTCTTCTCGTCAACACGTAGTACTAAACTACAGTACTGAATTTATGATGGAGTAGAAGTAATTGAATGAAATTAACTTATAAACACCGCTAATATAATTTTTTCACATTCTTTATGAATTTTACATATAATATCAAGTAATAAATTCATGTCGCTGTCCAGTAGCTATAGATGTCTTTTTGATTGGTACCGCAGTCCTTTTTGATTGGGCATTATTTAGTTCAACATTACTAGAAGCAGACCTGTGTTTTATAGTGAAGGGTCATCGGACCGTAAGTTTCGGCAAAAATCTTGTATTTTTATAAATATATATATATATATCTTGAAAATAGTAAATTTAAAGCACTTGACATCCTTAACACTAAAAGTCTTTAGCAGGTTCTGATTGAGCAGAATATTGTGCCACGTCACATAAAAATCGAGAGTCCACCTCTAAACATTACCTATCTATCTTATTTTAAGTTATTATTAATCTCAATTTTTTATGAACTATACGTAAATTGTAATTTGGTACTTGTTCGTACCGTAAAAAACAGTGTAACTAATAGCACATGCCACACATGACTCCATATTTAGGTTGAACACATATATTAATGCATATGTAGTCATATATAATCCGTAGCTTTCCGGTTAAACATGAGTATTGATAATAATTTCAGTACAGTGGCCTAGTGGACAGACTCTTCATTAATTGTTGGACATGAAAAAATATTAAAGTGAGTTTTGGGGATGAACATTAGGCGTGGACCTGTCTTCTTGATGTGTTTCAACATTTAAGGTTATTTTTCTTGAATTGATTGAACATTGCATATTTGGCAGTTAGATGGTATCATCCATTTTCTCTCTGAAGGAATGCATACTTAAATTGACCTCTCATAAAAAGGGACGATGATTATATCAACTTTTCTCGTGCGTGGGTAAGTTATTTTTGGAAATGGCATGGATTTCATTATTAAAATTACGACGACAGGACAGAGACTACGTACTCAAAGGTTAAAATCGATTGCAAAGGACAAGAACTTGTACACTTTGACATACAACAATATCCACATGCGCTGTCTAGACTTCGTGATAGGATCGGGAACCCGGGTAGTGCGAAATTTAGTCAAACAACGGTATAATGACAATAACAAAGACAATGGAAATTGATAATAACAGCAATTAAAGAATATAAAGAAGACACAAATTTAACGTGGTTCGGTCAAGGTGACCTACGTCCACAAGCGGAGAGGAGCAATTTCACTATACCTACAAGAGTACAAAAGAGAGTACAAAATTAGAGTAAATACTCTAATTAATCCCAAATATCTCAAGAGAATAACCTCACAAGATCACTCCAAAGAAAGGGTTCACACAAGTGTTTCCCAACACTCACTCTCTTACAAAATACTCTATAATGAAATAAAGGAGGAGAAAGAAAGACAAGAGTGAAAAACTCTTGAATTGGTGTGTTTTCAAATGAGGAGAAACTCCTCTATTTATAGCAAGAAATCCTTGGACTTATAATGGATATTATGTCATGGCAAATGTCATGAACCACAAATTTGTTATAATGAATATTTTGTCATGGCAAATGTCATAAAAATTTGGCCATATTACAAGTCTCCACATTGGCCTAATTTCGGCTTATAGATAGTACATTTGTTCCACCTTCTCCGCCAAAACCCCAATGGGCAAAATCATTCTTCATAAATGCCAATCAAGTTCAGGCAAAGCTTGAACTTGGACACTGGAAGAGGTTTTGTGAACATGTCAGCAGGATTGTCTCTAGTGTTGATCTTCTGAACAGAGACTTTACTTTCAGCAATGGTTTCTCTGATGAAATGATACTTTATATCAATGTGCTTCGTCCTCTCATGATACATTTGATCTTTAGTCAAGTGAATGGCACTTTGACTATCAAAGAAAATGGTAATACCACTTTGGTGTAAACTGAGTTCCGCAAATAGACCCTTCAACCATAAAGCTTCTTTGATCGCCTCGGTCACTGCCATATATTCTGCTTCGGTAGTAGATAAAGCTACTACATGTTGTAATGTAGCTTTCCAACTAATAGCGCAACCACCGATGCAAAATACATAGCCTATTAGTGATCTTCTTTTGTCAGGATCACCTGCATAATCTGAGTCTACAAAATCAACCAAAGTGTTAGTATTTCTCCCAAACTCCAAACATGTATTTGAAGTACCTCGCAAGTATCTGAGAATCTATTTCACAGCATGTCAATGTGCTTTACCAGGGCAAGCCATATACCGGCTTACCACGCTCACTGCTTGTGAAATGTTTAGACGTGTACAAACCATTGCATACATAATACTACCAACTGCACTGGAATAAGGAACATGTGCCATGTACCTCTCTTCTTCCTCTGACTGCGGGGACTGAGCAGCTGATAACTTAAAATGAGCAGCGAGAGGGGTACTAACTGGTTTAGCATCTTTCATGCCAAACCTCTCCAAGACTTTCTCCAAGTACTTCTTCTGGGTCAGATTTAGCATGTTGGCTTTTCGATCTCTTTTGATCTCCATGCCAAGGATTTTCTTAGTTGCTCCCAAATCTTTCATCTCGAATTCACTTTTCAGCTGACTTTTCAAATTGTGAATTTCTGTTAAATCTTAAGCAGCAATGAGCATGTCATCAACATATAATAATAGGTACACAAATGAACCATCATTTAACTTTTGGAAGTAAATACAACTATCATACATGCTCCTCGAATAACCATGATCCAACATAAAGGAATCAAACCTTTTATACCATTGTCTTGGAGACTGCTTTAATCCATACAAGAATTTCTTCAACAAGCAAACACGATCTTCTTTTCCTTCAATTTCAAATCCTTCGGGTTGATGCATGTATATTTGTTCCTCAAGTTCGTCATGTAAGAAAGTTGTCTTAACATCAAGTTGTTCTAATTCCAAATCATACATGGCAACGAAGGCAAGCAAGACACGAATAGAGCTATGTTTAACAATATGTGAGAAAATATCATTAAAATCAAATCTTTGTACCTGACTATAGCCCTTTGCAACTAATCGTGCCTTATACCTCGCATCTTCAACCCCTGGAATGCCATACTTTTTCTTGAAGACCCATTTGCAACCAACAATTCTTTTTCCTGGTGGCAGATTTACAAGAGACAAAGTACCATTCTTGTGGAGAGACTCAATTTCTTCATTCATTGCAATCAGCCACTTGGGTGTGCCAGGACCAGAAACTGCTTTTGAATATTTTGATGGTTCTCCAATTTCTTCAGTTTCCTGTGCAACTGAAAAAGCAAATGCAACATAATCTCCAAACCTTAATGGTTGTTTACCTTCTCTTCTTGGTCTATGTTTGGCTATAGAATACTCCTCTTCTTCTGGTTCAACTTCAGGAGTCTCAACTTCAGAAATTTCAGCTTTTGTCTCAACTTTAGGAGTTTCAACTGTATTTTGCTCCAAAGTTGATGAGCTTGGCTCAGAAGGAATGCCAACCTCAATCTCCACCTGGTTCTGTGTACGCTTTCCTTTATCTGTATCACAAGAACTAGAAGACCTTTTTTCTAGAATATAACATAGAGGATTCATCAAAGGTTACATCTCTGCTAATTATAAATAATGGTGCCATGGGATCAGTATACCATAGTCGGTATCCTTTCACCCCAGATGTATACCTAAGGAAAATGCACTTTTTAGCCCTTGGCTCTAATTTTCCATCATTTACATGCATGTATGCAGGGAAACCAAAAATCTTTAAATCAAAATAATTAGCAGGAGTACCTGACCACACTTCCTCTGGAGTCTTAAAGTTCAAAGGTGCAGAAGGAGCTCGATTGACAATATAACAAGTTGTAGAGATAGCTTCTGCCCAAAAGGCATTTGTCAACCCAACATTTGAAATCATGCAATGAGTCCTTTCCAAAAGAGTTCTATTCATACTTTCTGCCACATCATTTTGCTGAGGTGTCATTTTCACAGTACGATGTCGAGCAATTCCTTCATTCTTGCAAAATTCGTTGAATTCATTATTACAAAATTCCAAGCCATTATCTGTTCTAAGCCGCACCTGTTTGCTTTTCAATCAAAATTTTTCATTATTTGAAATTTAAGAAAACATCACTTTTATTTTTCAGAAAATAAACCCAAACTTTCCTTAACATATACCTGGCACCACCTTTTGATGGGGTACGTGAATGACCACAAAGATCTGAATGAATATAATCTAAAGTACCTTTTGTTCTATGAATCGCTGGAGATTTGAAGCTAACTCTTTTCTGTTTCCCGAACACACAATGTTCACAGAACTCCATATTTTCGGTACTTTGGCCACATAAGAGACCTCTTTTGCTGAGGATGGAAAGACCATTTTCACTCATATGCCCCAATCACATATGCCATAATTTGGTGATGTCAGAATCTGATTTATCTGATATTGAAACTGCAGCAGCACCTGTAACAGTAGATCCCAAAAGAGTATACAACGTACCAGATCTGCGTGCTTTCATGATCACAAGAGCACCATGAGAAATTTTTAGAACTCCACATTCACCTGTGTACTTGCACCTAAGAGATTCTAGAGTGCCCAAAGAGATGAGATTTTTCTTCAAGTCAGGAACATGTCTAACATCGGTGAGAGTTCTTACCACACCATCGTGCATTTTGATTCGGACTGTACCTTTTCCAATAACTTTGCAAGCAGCATTGTTGCCCATCAAGATAACTCCACCTCTAATAGATTCATATGTGGTAAATAAATCCCGACTGGGACACATATAATAAGAACAACCCGAATCTAAAATCCACTCATTGTTAGATTTAAAACTATTATTAGTTGCTAAAAAAATAGTTCTCTCAGTCTCATCAGCAGCTACACTTGCTTCGGCAGTGTCAGTATTTTTGTGCTCATTTTTCTTTTCTGTATGCTTTTCTTTATTTTTCAATTTAAAGCATTCAGAAATAATGTGACCTTTCTTATGACAATATTTGCACATGACATTTCTGTATCTAGATTTTGACCTTGATTTAGGTTTCTCACTACTTGAATCTTTCTTATTGGATCTACCTCTTATCAATAAGCCTTCCATTTGGTTCCCACTAGTTTCTCCAGTAATCTCTATCTATTTATTCTTTTGATTTCAAAATAGATTTGATATCTTTATAAGAGATATTATCCTTTCCATAAAACATAGTATCGCTTATATGTTTAAACGACTGGGTAAGAAAACAAGCAATAACACAGCTTGATCCTCATCTTTGATTTCAGCATCTATGTTACTTAAATCCATAAGAAGAGAATCAAAAGTATCAAGATGAGTAAGTATAGAGGTACCTTCAGCCATACGAAAAGTGTAGAGTTTTTGCTTTAGGTAAAGCCTGTTTTCTACTATTCTTTTCATATATAAGGTTTTAAGCTTTTCCCATATGCCTTTGGCTAAGCTTTCTGCTGCAACTTCATGCAAAACCTCATTTGAAATATTTAAAATATTACCTACTTTTGCCTTTTTGTCTATGACGGCAAACTCTTCGTCCGTCATTTTATCCGGCATCTTCTCATTTTCTTGCAGTGTCAAATCTAAGCCATCCTGAATTAGGATAGCTTCCATCTTTAATTGCCACATTCTGAAGTTTGCACTTCGGTCAAATTTTTCAACATAAGACTTTGTTAGAGTCATTTTGTCTATTTAAACTAACCCGGTTAGATCTGGCTATGATACTAATTTGTTGGGATCGGGAACCCGGGTAGTGCAGAATTTAGCCAAACAACGGTATAATGACAATAACAAAGACAATGAAAGTTGATAATAACAGCAATTAAAGAATATAAAGAAGACACAAATTTAATGTGGTTCGGTCAAGGTGACCTACGTCCACAAGCTGAGAGGAGCAATTTTACTATACCAACAAGAGTATAAAATAGAGTACAAAATTAGAGTAAAAACTCTACTTAATCCCAAATACCCCAAGAGAATAACCTCACAAGATCACTCCAAAGAAAGGGTTCACACAAGTATTTTTCAACACTCACTCTCTTACAAAATACTCTATAATGAAATAAAGGAGGAGAAAGAAAGATTAGAGTGAAAAGCTCTTGAATTGGTGTGTTTTCAAATGAGGAGAAACTCCTCTATTTATAGCAAGAAATCCTTGGCCTAATAATGGATATTATATCATGGCAAATGTCATGATCCACAAATTTGTTATAATGGATATTATGTCATGGCAAATGTCATGAACCACAAATTTGTTATAATGGATATTACGTCATGACAAATGTCATGAAAATTTGGTCATATTACACTTCGTGTATGATCTACTTCAGTAAAAAATCTGAAAGATTTTAAACTAGAAGTTGTATATCCTTCGAGTTCCTTTTTTTTTTTTTTGATAATCGTTTTGTCTGGATCGGTTTGCATGTACCTTTTAGTTCTTGAAAGAGCAAAATTACTAGTGCAGGATTATAATTTCATATAAATAATATTTTTTAATAAATAAAAATTTAAAAATATATATAGATGACATTGATTTAGATCTTCCTTTTTTTTTGGGACTAATGACATACTATGAACGGATTGTGATACTTTTTTTTTAATTAAGCCATTCGCCCAGACTTTCACCTTTTGGTGATGGTAGGGGATTTGACATTGATTTCTACCTAGTTGATGAGTAATAATCAAAAGCTCCAGATCATGATACTGAATTTGCACTTTGATAAGTCTTTGCAGGGAGAAGAAGTCAAACCGACAGATACCATTATATGCAAATAGGCAAAAAGTACTTATTGCAGTTGAAGAGAAAAGAGAATGAGTGCAAATTACACAATTCACAGTTTCTAGCAGAACATAGTCTTAATCATGTGATTATGGATCAATTAATAGAATCCGATTTAAGATTTAAAAAAGCTTTATTAAAAGCATGTTATTCCCTAAACATCAATCACAAGAATGCCTTCTGTCGGACGTATCTGTGAGGAGATAATGGATGGCAGTTTAGTTGGTTGGTATATATTAGAATAGTACGTTACTACTAAATTATGCATCTATTGAAGAACCTGCATCGATCATAGCAAAAAACTGAATACTCCATAATATTCTTCATTATATTATTCGACTGAATAATATTATATTCTTGATTCTCTTTTTCGACTTGTATAATATATTACCCCCCTAATTCACGTTGGACATGAGAACTGAAAACTTGACCTGAGAACATGGTTTACAAGTCTGTCGTGCAAGGGTGTTCATGGTTCGGTTTGGTCGGTTTTTTCCGAAAAAGAAATCAAGTCAAGTAAGTTGATTTTTTAAATTTTGGAACCAAATCAAATCAATTAAGTCGGTTTTTTATCTATTCGGTTTGATTCGGTTTTTCAGTTTTTTCGGTTATTCATCGGTTTTTTTCTTAAATATAAGACATACACTATCAAACGCACATTCCGACGACTATATTTTCAACGTAACACTATCAAATCAATTGCTCTTTGAGAAATCTATCATTTATCAAGATACATTGATGATAATTGAATCAAATAGTGATGAATAATTAAAGTACTCAATTAAAAATCGATTATTTTTAACATGAAATAAATTCTTGTACTTAGGAAAAGAAAACTACCAATCAAACTAGAATGTAAAGGCAAAGAATTAGATTATTATAATAGTAAAGAACTAGACTAAAAATATAAATGACTAGTATGTACCATAATTTTTTAGAAACTTTATATAAAAATATACATATATATAGGTGTAATAATAAATTTAAATAGCTACTTTATAGTCGGTTTGGTTCGGGGTTTTACGGTTATTTTTTTATTAAAACCAAAACCAAACCAAATTTGATCGGTTTTTAAAATTCAAAATCAAAACCAAACCAAACCTAAAAAGTATCGGTCGGTTTGGTTCGATTTTCGGTTTGGTTCGATTTTTCGATTTTTTATGAACACCCTTACTCCCATGGTTTCTCGTGTGCCTTAGAAATAATTACTTATGTTGGTCTTTTATGTGATGCACTTTGATTGAATATGGAGTTTAAAAAGAAAGAAAGACTTTAAAATTTATGGTCTAAAGCAATCTATTTCTATTTGTATGATTATAATTATCTTATTAATTAAAGGTAAAATAAAAAATTTAAAGTTAAATTAGTTCTAAGTATAAAAATATTAAAAATAAACTAAAAAGAAAAATGCATCACTGAAATTGGGACGAGTAACTACTATCTTGTTCAAAAATGGATGTTTGACTGATAAATTTTTGGATTGCGATAGACGTCTGAGAGCATGTAAACGTTAAATTAAGTTATGCTTATACTGGAAACTTTCATTGTTCATCTGTATTTCATATTCCCAAGAGAAAGATACATAATGCATGGGAAATGAGTTGGATGATACAGGAACCTTGCCGTTTTACCCGATATATATGCATGAACCTCTATATATATATATATATATATATATATATATATATATATATATATATATATATATTCAATTGGTATCTCTTCTAACTAGGCCAATTATACCATGTGGCATTGTAAACTTTTCACTGGATTCTAGGGGTTTGATTGATCCAAGCTTTAATTATGTTGAACAGATAAACAACAGAATGAACCTAGCCACCACATTAATCAAAATTATCTATTTTAGAGCTATATTTGCGTATCGGGGGTCAATGTATTATTGCTCCTGCTTTAGAATAGAAAAGGATTTAATTATGCACATTGATAGTATAAGTTTTTTAAAATTATCAGTGTATTTGTATCTAGCTAGTACAACAAGTTGTTTATTTTATTTTCTTAGTTATCAAATTAATTAAGTTTATCAAAAACAGTTAATATTTGTTGTTGTACGTAGGTCTCTCTAATTAATCTGTTTTTGCAATCAATAATACAAAATCTCGTGTAGCGGTCGGAAATCCATGAGTCTTCGAGTATTATCGTCTCCCGCTATAAAAAATGAATTTACATGTTCTTGTCTAAAATAAATCAAGCTCGCACGTCGAGAATATAATATATTACTACATTGTTTCTAAATATCCTCTAATCTGATATCTCAATAGTGTCCAAACTTACCTTAGCGTCCCAAAAACTATATGTAAATTTTAATGGCACAGTATCTTACATCATTATTTTCCTATTTTTCATGTAGAGATATATTTGTAAACAATTGTGTTGCAGATTAATTTTTCAAATATGGGGTCTCGGAAACTTGACTAAAGCTGATCACCATATTCGACGTTGCAATAAAACATAGTTACCAATAATATATAATGAGATAAAAACGAAACGAAATTTTTTAAAAAGAGAAATTACATGTCCTAAAAGTTAATGCAGTAGCTGCGAGCTTTAAGCACATTATCCAGAATCTGGATTACACATAACAATAATAGAGCAACAAAATAACTAGAAGAGGAAATCATATACTTATACAACACCTAAAATTAAATTACAGCGACATTTGATGTAGTGTATATCTGAAACAAACATACGAAACAAAATATTAACGTAATTGATTATATGAGAGGCCACTCGTCCAGTGGTTAATCTCTCTATTTCTCACTAATCCAGTGATTGCAAATTAAAGCCTCATTTCTCTTTGTACATTCCCTTGAGAAAGTCCTTTGTTCGAATCCCTATCACCTTTGCATCCGATCTCTTCATGATCCTCAGCCTTTTGCATGATTCAGTAAACATCCTGTAAATCACGGTTTAATATATTCATCAGATTTTCTATTTTTTCCCCGAGATAAGAGTAGTCTGATGCACATAGCATCCCGCATTCACGCAGGGCAGGGGAAAAGTATCCTAATACAGACATTAATGATTGCTTTCACAGTTCGAATTTGTGACTTATAAATCATACGGAAACAATTTTACCGCATTGCTCTGAGGCTCCCCTACAAATAATACTAAACAACAACAAAAAAAAATAGTGTAATCTCACAAGTAGGGTACGAGGGGTAATATGTACGCAGACCTTACTCTAACTTTGTGAAGTTAAAAAAGTTATTTCCAATATATCATAATACGAAAAGATCAGTTAAAAGAAAATATAAAAAAAAAATAGAATAAAAAATATTGAAAACATAATTGATTGTGTACTAGGACGAGATGGCAAAGTTGTCTAACAGTTAAATGATAGTCCAAGAGAAAACGTGGTCCAGAAAAGCTTTCAATGTGATAATTACTGCTTGACCTGCTATATATTGTCCTATGGGACAGTCTTGTCTGATTCAACAATTTCTTCGAAAAAATACGTGTTTGTCGGCAATTTCTGACTTCTGGAGAAGAAACTGTGGTTGGTGAAAATCATTGTACAAACTCAGTTTCCCTCTGCCCTTTCACTTTTTGTGTGGGGATACTTTAGACTTTCGGTCTTTTTCTTCGACTATATTATTGAAATTTTATTAATTTTTTTTTTATTCTATGAGTTTGATTTATATGCTAAGTAGTTTAAATTAGGATCGGACTTATCACACATGATTGAATAATTTGTTGCTTCAATTTTTAAAAAAATTGCTCCTACAATTCAGGGATTTCTTCCTAAAAATTGGGTTTTCTTTGGTAACACCGTAAAAAGAAAGGATATAATGGTGGTCGTTTTCATCTTTGTCACTGTTTCCTACGAAAAAATTGGTTTCTAACCTGTCATTTAAATCAATTCTTCTCTCTCTATAACAAGCTAGTTCAGTCGTACTGCTCAAGTCAGCAAAGGAAACTTAAACCTAATATATACACGTAACCAGACACGAATCTAAGATTTAAATTTTATCAGTTCAATCTTAAGATTTTTAGCATATAAATTATTTTACTTTTAAGGTTATGAGCTCATATCTACTAATTTTTACAATATAATAGATTTTTACACATAAATTTATAATTTGTGCTAAAAGTACTGGGCTCAAATGAACCTGGTACCTTCATGTTGCAGTAAAAATAGCACGGACTAGCCAGTTTTCGGACTGGTAATTGAAAAATAGTCAGCGTTTGCAAAGTCATTAAAAAATAGCCACTATTTTGCTGCAACACGGAAAGTTCCAGCATAATATACTAGAGATTGATTCACTTGTGTATGAACTTCCAGCAAATTATGCCGGAACGCTCCAGCACACGGAAAGTTCCAGCATAATATACTGGAGATTGGAGCACATGTGTATGAACTTCCAGCATATTATGTTGGACCAGTATATTATGCTGGAACTCCAGTATATTATAATGGAGTTCCAGTCCGGTATTTGTTTTACTAAATCATCTTTATTAATTGTAACTAAAATCTTACCAACAAAGTAATACTTCGTCCTTCCCATTTTAACTGTCGCAAAATAATAAGTTAAAAAGCAAAATAATAAGTTAAAAATAACTTATTTTTAATATATTGGAATAGTAAAAACTTAAAAGAAACAGTTAGTATAAAATATAAATTAATTGAGGTTCAGTAGTTAGGAGTCAGTTAATTAAGGTAAGTATCTAATTTTAGTGTAGAGGTAGAGAACTGAACTTACTCCCAGGGAACGTCGCCGAGAAGCATCCAGTCTCCATCTTTGTCCTCGTATATAGGAATGTACTCTGAACTGTCTCCATCTTTCACCGCTTCGCCTGTCCATATTTTCCCAATCTCATTATTCCCTTTGTCTTTCTAAACCTTCTTTATAATATTTGTAGTAGTATGTACTAATTTCACTATAACTATTAGTACATTATGTATTTTTACAATTTTAAAATTAAAAAAATAATATTTTTAGACCTCTTGTGGGTAAATGATTGATTTTTTACGTGTAAAAGTAAATCTCTCATGTGTAAACAAAAAATAAAAAATAGTCATAAAACTAAAAATAAGTTTGCAAAAAATCACAAAATCAATTGACTCCCAATATTCCTCATGTTTTTCTTTTTTAATTTTTACACAAATAGTACAAAAGAACATTTTTTACTATCAGTATATTTTCACTTGTTGTAATAATATATTAGTATTTTACAAGTTATCAATTGACATTTGCTATAAAAAGATACTTGGAACTTAATGTCGCTTAAGTGACATGATAAATTTCATAATGCGGTTAAAGTATATCAGTAAAGTTTTTGTTTTGCAATTTTGCATGGCATAATTTAATAAACCGAAGAAGCAACAAAACTTACAAATGCCATAGCAACCAAAGAGCTTTTCAAGATTCATCACAAATTCAGAGTAGTCCTTTTGAGTTCCCAAATCAACTTTTCTAAGAAAAGGGACACCATCTAAGCTAACTTTCACGTACATTTTCGATCCTTCACAAATATTATTAAAGCTATAATTCTTTCTCCGATAAGCACAAACCGGCGGCCAACCAACAACTTGGTTTTTGTTGTGACACTTAACATCATCATCGTCGTTAACGTTGCTGCTACTTCGATCATTGTCAATCTCTGAAAACACCCTTTTCTTTTCCCCTGGAATTCCCAATCTTAGCTCAGTAATTTCAAGTTCTGTCGCCATTATTTCTTTTGCTCTTTTTGAAGAGTCAATTTTTTGAGTTAGTTGTTTTGATCAGCAAAAGGGGTAGTAGTTTTAATTTATAGTAAATAGAGGAGCAATGCCAGGTCAATGAAGGCTAAATGGTCGGTCACATGAGATAAAAATGGTAGGGAACTATATGTTACCTAAAACACTAATATGGACCGGCAACTTCCTAATTTTATATGGGAGCACAATCGTACGTTGGGTTATACTATAATTTATAAATTTTGGAGATTTAGTGAGTAGTGTTTGATATTTGTAAACAGAAAACATGCCATGTGATCTCCCTGATTGAAGGGTTCGTCAATTTATGAATTATGTGCATATTTAGACACACACATGCGTGTATATGTCTGCAAAAAAAATACACCGAATATGTTGTGTAATTGTTTCAAGTGTAAAGTGAGGCTTGGAGAAAATTCATGGAAAATAAATAGTGAACCGTTTGGCTTTGGAGATCATAGAGAATTATAACCTGGCCAAGCATTTAAAATCAGTTTATTTTGAAAAATATTTTTCTCAAAAGTATTTTTTTTTAAAATAATGTTTAGCCAAACTTTTATAAAGTGCTTCCAAGTGTATTTTTCTCAAAAATATTTTTGAAAAAAAGCTATACTTTTTTTTGTTTCTCAAAAACCATTTATGCACTCAAAAGCACTCTTTTACTTCTAAAAACTTGACCAAACAACTTTGGCAAAAATAGCACTTTTGTCCGCAAAGAAACTTGGTAAACATGCTATTAGAATGCAAAAGGAAATGAAAATATACCTGATAAGCATTAAAAGAGACATATCAAAAATTAAAAGTAGGTTGTTTCAACACATGATGTTATATTAATCCCTATATATATAATATGTGTATATACTTATGAGAGAGGTTAGCAACGCAACTTATAGAAGTTATTATAAGTTATAGGCCTTACAAAATCATTTCCTAGTCACATTGACATATTGAAATTAATAGAATTTTAAATGCAACTTATGGAAAATTGCTTCTTGTGGCGAGTACAAATCTGTATGAACATTTCCAACAATATCCTATCAAAGAACAGCGACAACCAAAATTCAGAAACCATAGTATCTCTAAGATATAGGAAGCAAAAAGTTTATGTCAAAGAACAATTAGAATATCATGCAATTCTGTTTAAAAAGAAATGATTAATCTACCACCGCTATTGGTACATAAAATCATGCATTGAATAATATATCCTTGAATCCACATAATTGCTCTAATCAGTCTATTATTTAGCAATGATATAGTAGTAGGACTTATGCAAATTAATGAAAAATTTGACATTCTTCCTCCCAAAAGAGAAAAAGAACCAGAAAAATGGGCACTTCCCTCCGATGTTGATTACTTCTGATTTGTGGTGGCAAAATGGATAGAAAAATAGTTTTTCAACCGTATTATTCATTAAAAATGAGCTGGATAATGAACTTTTCAAAAATGGATCAAATATGAATAAAATTCATATTATCCACTTATAGCTAACCAATGGGTTTAACTTTAACATTTCAAAGACTCAAATTGGGTGTTTTCTCAAGTTTAAGAAACTAGGTGTGATGACTCGATATGCCATCTTTAAATTTAATAATTATTTATGTGTTCTTAAACCTTAAATAGCACCATTCAGCTTTTCTCGATTTGCATGAATAGTCCGTAAATTTTTCGAAAAGTTTTATGTGAAAAAATTGATTAAAATGTAAAATATTACTTCAAAACTCATTTGAGTTGACTTCGGTCAACATTTTGAGCAAACGGACCCGGATCAGTATTTTGACAGTTTCGGTAGGTCCGTATCGTGATTTGGGATTTGGGCGTATGCCCGGAATTTAGTTTTGAGGTCCCTAGCTTGAGTTATCGCCATTTATTGAAAATTGAAAGTTTGAAAGCTTAAAAATTCCAAAGTTTAACCGCGAATTTGACTTCATCGATATCGGGGTCGGATTGAGATTTCGAGAGTTAGAATAGCTCTGGTATGTCATTTATGACTTGTGCGCCAAATTTGAAATCATTCTCGAATCGTTTAATACGTTTCGGCACGAGTTTTGTAAATTGAAATGTTTGAAACTCAAAAGTTCGAATCGAAGTGTGAATTGTAATTTCGATGTTATTTGATGTGATTTGAGAACCCGAGTAAGTCCGTATTACATTACGGGACTGGTTGGTATAATTGGACGAGGTCCCGAGTGGCTCGGGTGAGTTTCGGACGTGTTTCGGATTATTTTTTAAAAATATGCGTGTGTGGTTCTGGTGTTTCGCACCTGCGAAGAGGGAGCCGTAGATGCGCAGCTGCTTCTGCGAGAAGCTGGTCGCTTCTGCGACTTGGGCACTGGCCAGTTCCTTCGCTTTTGTAGAGAAATGAGGCGCAGATGCGCGACCGCTTCTGCGAAGGCTCAAGCGCTTCTGCGGAAGAGACCGCTTTTGCGGTCGTTTGGTCGCTTTTGCGATGTCGCAGGTGCGACATTGAAGTCCGGAAATGCGGAATTTTTTCTGGCAGCCTCACTTCGCAAATGCGAGCTCATAGATGCGGCATTTGTGCCTGCAAATGCGTAAAAGCCTAGACAAAATCCATAAAATCGAGAGTTAGCCATTTTTACTCATTTTTGAGTTGAGTCTCGGATTTGGGCGATTTTAAAGGGGTTTTTCGTGACTTCAAACTGGGTAAGTATTCTTTATCATATATTGATTATATTTCATAAATCCATGGTTAAATTCATTGTTTATTTCGGATTTAAATGGAGAAAGGTGAGATTTTTGTAAAACTTTTCAAAAATAAAAATTTAGGATTTGGAGACCCATTTGACATCGGAAATTGATAATTTTTATGTGGCTAGACTCGTCTCGGAAAGGGTGTTCGGATTTCGTGAGTTTTTCCGAGATTTGAGATGTGGGTCCCACTGTTGAATTTTGAGATGAATTTCGGGTTTTAATTCAGAAAATTAGTAATTTCATGTGGAATTAATTCCTACGAATCGTGTTGAGTATATTGAATTATTTGTGACTAGATTTGAAACTTTTGGACACTAATTCGCAAGGCAAAGGTGTATTGGAATCTTGAGTTGGTTGCAAATCGAGGTAAGTGTCGTGGTTAACCTTGACTTGAGGGAGTAGGACTTATTTGTCTATTCGCTACGTGATTTAATGTGCGGGTACAATGTATATGTGAGGTGACGAGTACTTATGCGTTGTGGTTGAGTCAAAGCATGCGGGTGGAATTTGTTTATTATGAATAATTGCCTATTTAATTAAGATATTCCTGCTTAAGTTATTATTATTTATTTGATCATTTTTCATGAAATTATTGTTGAATATTTTGGAAGGTGAGATCGGTATTCTGGTATTGAATTGATTGATAAGTATATATCCCCGTATTTTAATACTCTTTCGAATTTATATTATTATTTTTATGGTAAGGAAGAGTATAAAAGCACGAAGGGTAATGCCGTGCCAATTTCACATTATTATTTATTGAATTATGAAGTGAGGAAGAGAGTTAAAGCACAAAGGATGATGGCGTGCCATTTTCAAAGAGTATAAAAGCACAAAGGGTCATGTCGTGCCAGAAGAGAGTTAAAGCACAAAGGGTGATGTCGTGCCAGAAGAGAGTTAAAGCACGAAGGTTGATATCGTGCCAATCTTATTATTTATTTATTAATTTATGAAAAGAATGAGAGTAAAAGCACGAAGGGTGGTGTCGTGCCATTTTCATATTATCAGCTGCTCATTTTATTGTTGATGAATTAATTGGCTGCTACGTGACACTTCTCCTGCTGAAGTTTCTATATCATTCCCCTTCGCATGTTCCCTCCCAAATTTATAAATTATTATTTATTGTGTTATTGTTGCTTCGTATTTGTATATACTCGTACAGGTTGTTTATGTACGTGTCTTGTCATAGCCTCATCACAATTTCGTCGAGGTTAGGCTCGACACTTACAGAATACATGGGGTCGGTTGTACTCATACTACACTCTGCACTTCTTGTGCAGATTTTAGAGTTGGTCCCAGTGGCATACCATAGACCTGCTCGGATTCAACCACCTAGAGGAGACTTGAGGTATAACTGCACAACGTCCACAGTTCTGAAGTCCCCTTCTATCTTATCTTAGCTGTGTATTATCTTTTAAATAGCTTGAATTTTATTCAGATATTTATTTGTATTATTCTAGTAGCTCGTGCACTTGTGACACCAGATTCGGGGATGTATTTGGATGATTCGGTTGTTATCGTCTTCCGCACTTTATTTCAGTAATCGACTACTGTTTAATTTGATTTGTTTTAAAATGGTTAAGATTATTTTAATGTTGGCTTGCCTAGCAAGTGAAATGGTAGGCGTCATCACGATCCTGAATGTGGAAATTTCGGGTCGTGATACTAGGAATTCTCCCAAAAGTGATAATATTCAGGATGCCATGTTATCTGTCGGTTAACTCATTTTCTATTCATATTAAATATAGATCGGGCCAAATATTTTATTTGTTTTTTCATTATCTGTTTTCAACCTGCTCATATCTGATCCCATGCGCACGTTTGTTGCTCCTACTTCTACTCATGATCCTCATGCATCTTTTTTCCCCTCGTGTTGGAAATTAAATCAAGATTAATTTGTATTCTTATATCGTCTAAGATTTGATATTTTTTATTTTAATTAATTCATGTCTAGTTAGGTTTTGTTTACCAAGTTTATATTGGAATAGATTTTGTTAGTCTAGTCAAATTTGATTTGTAGTATTATAAATAGAGTGCTACTACATATTTTCTATTGTCGAGAAGTAGCTATGATGTAGAAAGATTAAAGAGTTTCTGTGTTCTGAATAAAAAAACCCCATACCACGTTCTTTCTCTAGTTTGATAAATTTCTTCTATATAGTTTTTGTTGAATTTTTTGCGTGTGCCTAAATTCTTTTTCGGGTTATTACAATCCTTCAAATTGGTATCAGAGCCTGGGTGAGATCCTGTCAAAGCCGGTAAAAGAATCCTTCAAATTGGTATGAGAGCCTGTGTGAGATCTTGTCGAAACCGGTAAAAGATCTCAAAAAAAAATATTATACTCTATTACCTAATTGTCCCTTTTTTGTATTTGATGGCAAAAGTATGAAACTTGGTATCAACAGATGAAGAATTATTTTTAAGGCTATTGGATTATGGTCCACCATTGATAAAGAATTGGAGGAACCCCCAGAAGGCACAACATTGACGGGTGATGCAGCTATGCAATTGGAGAAGAAGAGACATTTAGATTATAGGGCACGCTATTATCTCTCCATCAAGGTCGAATTGTATGTATCTAAAATAATATTTGCATGCAAAGTCATCAAAGGAGGCTTGGACAATTTTGGTAAAGTCATATCGAAGAGCTGCTGATATAAAGAAGGAGAAACTACAAGAATTTAGGAGTCAATTTGAGTTGGCTTATATGAGACCAACAGAGTCTGACAAAGAATTATTTACAAGAATTGAAGAAATAGTCAATGGTCTAAGGACCAACGGAGAAGTATTGGAAGAAGTTAAAGTTGTTGAAAAACTATCGCAGTCTCTAAGTTTAAAGTTTCACAATAACAAAGTTATTCTTGAGGCTACCAAAGATCTTAGCACGCTCAGACTTGATGATTTAAAAGGCGAATCAGTGACATACGGGATATTATTAAATCAACATAAAGATAGGACAGTGGAGGAGGCATCGCAAGAAAAGGATTATCATCTAAAAGAAAAAGAAAACACACCAAATCTGACGAAAATAAATCAAGAAGACCAAAATTTAGAAACAGTCGAGACAAGTAGAGAAGGTACATATAATTTTTATTGTGATAAAGATTCTAGTGAATGCGAAGGAAAGTCAAAAAAAATTCAAATTGATCTATCAAAAATTTCTCCAGTTGTTAAAAGGGAAGATTTAGTTGCAACGGATGCCCGTCCAAAAGAGGTTGGTGTTTCACAAGAAAAATTATCTGATGATATTAAAGATGAATCCAATAATAATGAAAGAAGTAAGATGATTCATCAAGAGAAAGTTTCTGATAATCTCCTAAGATTGAGGCGGAAATAGCTTGGAATCTAGAACCATGCACAACAACGTATGATTATAGATAGTGAAGATGCAATCAATTTTGTACCATTATTCGAGATTACATGTTTTAAGGAGTACGACGAAATGATTATTGATGCCATTACTCTACAACCTATAGGATGGCCAATTGGAGTTGAATGGATGTACAAGACCAACCACAAGGCAACGAGAGAAGTAGACAGTTTTAAAGTAAAGAAAAAATATGTTGATGATAATTTGAAGGGATCTACCATGAGTAAAGCTAAATCAAGTATGACCAATATTGAAGAGAAATTGAAATTGACTAAATATGGTACTCGCGACTTTGTTGATGCTACATATTTTAGCAAATTAGTAAAGAGCCTAAGGTATTTGACTTCTACACGATTTGATATTACTCATGACATGTTCAAGTTTGAAAATCTTGGTTTAAGGGAGGCTGTTGGAAATTAAACCAATATTAATTAGTATTCTTATATCGTCTAAGATTTGATATTTGTTATTTTAATTAATTCATGTCTAGTTAGGTTTTGTTTACGAAGTTCATATTGGAATAGGTTTTGTTAGTCTAGTCAAATTTGATTTGTAGTATTATAAATAGGGGTGTTACTACATATTTTTTTATTATGGAGAAGTAGTTATGATGTAGAGAGATTCAATAATTTATGAGTTGCGAAAAAGCCTCCTACCACGTTCTCTCCCTAATTTAATAAATTTCTTCTATATAATCTTTGTTGAATTTTTTGCTTGTGCCTTAATTATTCTCGGATATTTCAACCCTTCACCAGATCCTCATGCAATTTCTTTGGCATTAATTATAACTCCTTCTCCCTTGCATCTGCTTATTTAATTTCCGAATTGATTAATATTCTTTTGCTAAAAGTGAACTATTTTCCATTTGAGATCTAATCTAGCATACGCTTCCTTAGGATTGGACAAGGCAATGAAACATACTAATAACGTCGTCCTACATAAGGACACACGTAATATAGAGTTTGTACCTAACACACTGACCCAAATCATTAATGTTTTTTGTAACCATTCCAAGTCAATCAAATACCCATTCTGCCACTTGAGGCCCCTACCCGACTATCAGAGTCAATTAAAGAGTTTAACTTCTGGGCAGACAATGTACAGTTTTTACGTTCAAGTGAATCTGAGCTATAACAATATGCAGAGTAATCTTAAGTTTGTAACTTAAATAGTACATCATATATTCTTCTATACCCCTTTCAAATCTACTGGGTGTGTAAATATTCTTTACATTTGATTAAACTTTTAATTAAATTAATTAAAACCTTTGACGTGCCCAACGCAGCGTAATTTGACAAATAGTGTAATATATCACATTGGGGAAATTAACCTCTTCTTTCGATTTCAGTTCAAGACTTCAGACCATCAATTAATTTACGGCAAAGGGTCAAATTTACATTTTTACTTTTGAAAATGATCTAAGAATACCCCTCATTATACTATTGGGTTATTTATACCCCTGCAGTCGTACATTGGGTTCAAATATACCCCTCATTTAAACGGAGGGACACGTGTCATCGTCCTGTTAGTCAATTCTAAATATCTCCTAATTAATTAAAAAGACTCAATTACCCATACCCGAAAAATAATATTTTTTTTTGTAAAAACTGAAAAAAACTAAATTTGTTTTACTAAAAACTGAAAAAAAACGAAAATATTTTTTTTTTTCAGTTTTTACAAAAAAAAAAAACTGCTTTAAAAAAACTGAAAAATATTTTCTAAAACAATATTTTTGTAAAAACTGGAAAAAAAAAAGAAGCTAAAAATCAATTTTCTAAAGCAATTAAAAACTGAAAAAAACTGAAATATTTTTAACTAAAAACTGAAAAAAAAGAAAATATTTGTTTTTTCAGTTTTTACAAAAACATTGCTTTAGAAAATTGCTTTTTAGTTTTTTTTCAGTTTTTACAAAAATATTATTTTAGAAAATATTTTCCACCTTTTTTTAAAGCAGTTTTTTTATAAAAACTGGAAAAAAAATATTTTCGTTTTTTTCAGTTTTTAGTAAAAAAAATTCAATTTTTTCCACTTTTTACAAAAAAAAATTGCTTTAGAAAATTGATTTTCAGCTCCTTTTTTTTCAGTTTTTACAAAAATATTGTTTTAGAAAATATTTTTCAGTTTTTTTAAAGCAGTTTTGTTTGTAAAAACTGGAAAAAAAATATTTTCGTTTTTTTCAGTTTTGAGTAAAAAAAAAATTAGTTTTTTCCAGTTTTTACAAAAAAAAAATTATTTTTCGGGCATGGATAATGGGTCTTTTTTATTAATTAGGAGATATTTAGAATTGACCAACAGGACGATGACACATGTCCTTCCATTTAAATGAGAGGTATATTTGAACCCAAAGTATGACTGCAGGGGTATAGATAACCCAAAAGTATAACGAGGGGGTATTCTTAGACCATTTTCGAAAGTAGAAGGGTATATTTGGCCCTTTGCCGATTAATTTATTACTTCCTCGGTTCCATTTTATGTAGGAAAAAGAATAGTTATACTTTTCTGTACTAAAAAGTAATTTGATTTTTATACTTTTTATTTTAGTGAAATGATTTATTGTCACACAATTATTTATTACTTGTTAAAAAACATAAGTTTCAAAAATCTTTTTTAATTTATTTTTTTTTAAACTCTGTACCTAGTTAAATAGTATACAACATAAATTGCGAACGAAAGAGTATATGAAATGTGTGGCTAAGATAATGTTGGGAAGCCAAGTTATTAGGCCCTCAAAGCACGTGAATGACACGTGAGGAGGTACTCTTGCATTGCATGCCATATTGAGTGAAATAATGGAGGTCTTTTCATGGGTTTGCTTTAGCCTTTAGCTGTTAGCAATATGTCAAAAGAAGCTTGTGGTTAAAGGAAGAGAAATCACTTTAAAATTGTCACAAACAAAAGTTGAGACAGACCTGAGTCCATTCACGTACGTAAACATAGAAAATGATAGTAAAATCTCCTTTCGTTTTCACTGAAATCCACGTACATAATGACGACATAACGTTAATTATAATTTTACAGATGATTCACGAAGTGTCTAGTACGTAAAATTGCATGGATTTGTTGTGTTGCGAGACATGCATATATAGTACGTACGAAATGATTGATATTATTGAGATCTCTGCTTGTCTTCTACCGTTGTGCTGGTGCGTGCGATAATTGATAGTAGAAACCAAATAGGTTTACAACTCCTCACACTCATTATAAAGTAGAGATCGTGGCGGATTTAGAGTGTCAAGTACGAGTTCAATTAAATTTACCATTTAATTGTTGAACCCATATTTGAAACTTGAATCTATGAAGTTGCTCTGTTCTCATCGTTCCATTTTCCAGGACCCTCCGCACACTGCTCATCATAAGAAACTGATTCTCAGGCAATGTGTTCTATATATCACAAAATGGAAATAATCTTATACATCATTCTTGATTGCATCCCAAACAATGTGGCAGATATTCTGGTAACGTTTGGCCTGAACTTACCTCTTTCGGATGGCCAACAACCATCGCATCTCCTGCATAATTTAGCTCCCCCACCCTATGTTTTACATGCTTTCAATAAGGAATGTTCGAGAACTCTAGGAGTTAGAAAATCCCAGTTTATAATAACTCTTTCTTATTTCTCTTATATATAAATGTAAAATATAAATATATACCCTTACTAACAAAAAAATAAAAAATAATAAAAGGAGCACTTCTGGTCAAGCCACCTAAACACCGCATAGAACAGGCTAGAAAAAACACACAAAAAAACAAGAAAGGGAGAAGAAACTTAGGTCTAGTTAAAGCTTCGCATAGACAGACATGACCTTCGACTTGTCAAATAAATCACGGAACATCATCCCAGCAACTCTATCAATTTGTCATTTTCTCTGAGTACTAATGCAAAAAATATAACATAGAACTGTGTTTATACATGAAAAAATGCTCGACAAAATGGAAAAATACACGCGCCTTTGCAGACGTCTATGCTAGTGGTATACAAGATCAAACTTGAAAGACCTCCGGAAAGCTCACTTCAATCTATAAGTTGTTGAAATCGCATTGTACTATGCCAAAGAAACTCTGTTTCTGGTATCTGACCAGACCTTGAGCAACCAGAGAATGCTATACCATCGTAACAATATCAGATCAAATTTACACATAAAGCCAACAAAATTGAATCCAGGGGTGGAGAACTGCCGCAAAAGGAAGTCCATCCAAAGCAAAAAATCATCTGATGTCTCCCACAGCCCTGGTAGGACCTTATATATTCAACTGGAACCTTCGCATTGGTGTGCGTAGACACTCAGAGGTTAAACATGCGGTTCCAGTTAGCTTCTCCAGTACTCTTGTGGACAACTTACTTCAGCATGAAATACAATTAGATGTGTAGATCCTTCAGTTTGTCCAGCTTATCTAATCTCCCATTTGGCGAAGGCAAAGCACAATTTTCACCAGAATTCAAGATGACGACTTCAATTTTCCTCTTGAACCTCAAGCCAATAGAAGAGGCCGAGCGCCTCATGACATGTTTATTAATTGCTTATTTTTAGCTTAAGTCAGTTGGTTGTAAGCCTATTTAAAAGGCCTCTATTGTAGCTTTTCTTATGCAATTTGATAGACTTCAAAATACTGTCTCAACTTCGCTTCTTTGTGTTTAATTCCCAACATGACGATGAGCATGTCTAGTGTTACTTTTTTTGTATTAATCAAATATGTTTTTCTTTTTCTTTCTTTCTTTATTTGTTGGTTTATTCTTTTAAAATTTCTAATCCTAATATATTTAAATTTATATTCTTTTTTTGTTACCGTAAAATTTTATATAATTAAATGGAATATATATATATATATATATATATATATATATATATATATTAAACTACTATCAATTGATGATGTAATATATAGTCAATGGATTTTACTTATCCCAACATTTTTGACACAGAGTATAGATATAATTATATAAGAAAATTACTATTTAAAAAAATTAATTTTAAACTTATAATTCCAAAAGCAAGCATTTCGCCATTAATATTCTAGATCCTTCTCTTAGTGCACCCATTTTTTCCAAAATCGTGGATCTGCCTCTACCCAGGCCAAGATGAGAAAACTTCTTCAATCAACTTGTACTCGAGCATTTCGCCATTAATACGTTAGTCCTTGGAGCTGCAGTACACACCATTAACAAAATAATTCGTCCACTTAGTAAATTACTATGGCATCTGAGAATAAAGCTAATTTCGCAACTTTTATATGAAGCAGGAATAACAAATTGAGAAGAAAGATAAATTAAATGTACCTAATCCAATGGCCTCCGAGCTCCTCATCAACCTGAGCCTCTTGCAAGATTCAACAAACATTCTGGCAACAGAAAAAAGATCATAAAAGAAATGTTACTAATATAGACATTTAAAAGAAACCCCACGTCTATAATAACAAACAGGATTTAAATTTATTTACAGTACAATTTAAGGCACTATACTATATCAATTTGGCATTTAATTAGAGAAAAGGACCTCAGTATGCATGATGCTTATAAATACGCGAGAATTTTTGTACTGGAGTTGCTTCCCCTTATTTTCTAAGTTATCAATTTCACTTATTACGAACAGTTATTTATAAATATTTTTAGGTGGACATGAAGAGGGAAATTGATGTAAAACATACTTACTTCCATGGAACGTCTCCAACTAGCATCCAATCCCCATCTTTGTCTTCATAAGTTGGCAAGTATTCGACACCATTTATAGGGTCCATAAGCTTCCTCTCATTTACAAAGTTACCTAAAAATCCATAGTAATATTACGCCAAACATCATGATTATACCGAAAGAGGACACTGTTTATTTTACTCTCTTTTAAAAGAAGTTAAGAAACTATGAAAGATTATATTGTATACTTACAGATTGTTGTTAGGCAAGTAAACATGTGTTCCAAAGCAATTAGCAGCTGGTCATAGCTGCTGTACATCTCCAAGTCAACTTTTCTCAAGTAGGGAGCTCCATCTACTGCCACCTTCACGTATTTGCACTTCTTTACTACTCCTATCTTCTTCCTGTTTGATCTCACTGGTGGCCATCCAATTACTTGTGTCCTAATATTATTTTTCAAAATTTTGTCAAACTTTAGTGCACTAAAAATACCCCAAAAAAAAAGAACTCTACAATTATGATTTATACGATCATTCTAGGGGTTTATATATGGCCAGCTCATTCGGTGAGCTCCATGTCTTCCAAGAACAAGGCGGAACTAGGATGAAATTTATGGGTTCGAAATTCTAAATCTTTTAAGTTACTAAATTCCTAAATTAATAATTTGTACATAATTAATAAATTTCTTAAGATAAATACATGATTTGGATCAAAGCTACTGAGTTCAAACACCATCATAAGCATAGCAACTCATTTCCTTTTCTCCATCCCCTCTCTGATGTAATTGGGGAAAAAAAAATAGTACCCTGAACCCTAAATACAACCAACTATGGTGACGTAGTACTTCTTAACCTATTCACCTTAACTTATGTGATTAACCAACAAAAAAGAAAATACTAAAAAATAAGAATGAAATAGCCTTTTTTTTCTTATGCATTAACTTATACATGTCGGTGTAAAATTTTATTTTTCAGGTTACTAATCTGGTTAATTACACGTGGTTAATAATATAAGCATATAGAAGTTGAGCTTTATATATGTTTTAATAAGGGGACTTACTTTGCCGAAGGTTTGGTTGCGATGGAGATTTCGTTGTTGCAATAATGATCATCTTCGTAGTTTTGATCGTGAGGATTTCTGGAAGTAGAGCTTCCTAGCCTCAACTCAACAGCTTCAGATGAGAGTCCACGTTTCGCACCACAGATTTGTCTTTCTGAATCTCGGCGTAACCCAAGAGTGAGCTCAGTTTCCTCGAAACTGAGACTGGAATCATCGGATTCCGACAAGTTCTTTGTTTTTGTTTTTTCCGATGACATTCTACTTCTGTAGGCTACAAGGTGTTAATAAGATTCCTAGTCTTTTGTTAGAAAATCTTCTAGTCCTGGCTAGTGGCTACTAAGTGAAAAATGGGCTACGAGAAGTGTTGGGTCTGATGTTTTGGCTACTATATAAGCTTGGGAATGTGGAAGGAGGCTATCATTTTAACCATTCTCCTCTCAACACGTTTAGACAGATGGGCAGTTCCGTTTGGTTCATGTAATTAAGGGAGTAAATTATGGGAAATCATGCATCTCTCCGTTTTGGTTACTTCCACACCTTTGGGTCCCATGTGGATCATTATCTTTTTTTATTTACTAGTAATATTTTTCTTATTCGATTCATAATAAGTGATAATTTTATATTTTTATTTTAATCAAAAATAAGTATTCATGTACATAATTAAGAAGGAATTAATTTTATTTTTTCAAAATTTATCCTTATTTACATATTGCAATATGTCAAGATAACAATTAATTATGGTTAATTTAGTAAAAATATTTTTTTTCTCTAGAAGTTCGTATTTTCTTAATGGGTGTGTCAAAGATAAAATGATCACTTATAGTAGACCGAACAGAGTATGTTCACTTTTTACTCCACTTACCGCATAAAAGTATTTTGCGCGGAAGATTGGCCTAAAATTTTAATGCAGATTAGTGTTTACTTCTATTTCTCAGTATAAGTGGCTACTCTGGCAATAAGAAGTGGCTAATTTTATAAACAAGACTCACAAAAGAATTAGTAAAAATAGCACGGGCTAGCCAGTTTTCGTACTGGTAATTCAAAAATAGTCAGCGTTTGCAAATTCATTAAAAAATAACCACTATTTTACTGCAATACGGACCGGTCCAGCATAATATGCTGGAAGTTTATACGCAGGTGCTCCAATCTCCAGTATATTATGTTGGAACTCCAACACGCGGAAAGTTCTAGCATAATATACTGGAGATTGGAGCACATGTGTATAAACTTCCAGCATATTATGCTGGACCGGTATATTATACTAGAATTCCAGTATATTATGCTGGAATATTTTCCGAATTTTGAGCAGTGTTTTCGTTCAAATTTATCTTTACAGAAAAAGAATCTAAATTTCGATTACTTTTGAAACTGTGACTATTTTTTAATTACCATTCGTAAATCTGGCTATTTTTGAATTTCTCCCAAAAAATTATACTAAATCTAATGGTGGAACTTATTGAGAAAATGATTCGTCTTTTAACCATATTGAAAAGGACTGGGATTATATGCGCCCATATCTCTTTGTTTGCGCTGTTTAGTCATTCTTGGAACGAGAGATTCTTTTTATCTAATCATATTAGATCCAAAGTTTATCTGTTCGTCTAATCATGATTCTTGCTGGATAAATTTTGTTAAATAATAGAGAAAAAAAATCAAATTTGTCGTCAAATCATTTCGTATTTACCCTTTGTCTTACCAAAGCTCCAATTTTAAAATGATAAAACTCTACGTGTCCAAATTTTCTAGAAAAAAAAAATGTATAATACTCCCTCCGTTCATTTTTATTTATCCACTACTTGCATATCCCTTAAGAAATAATAATTGAACTGCATAATTTATCATGACACACATATTAATTGATGCATATTTTTAAAGAATTTAATAAAATGATTTGAAATGAATAATTAATATTATGAGTATAATAGGGAAAAAAAATTATATTATTATTTTTTAATATTTTAAAAGTGACATATAAAATTAAAAATTTATTTTTATAATACTGGACGATTAAAAATAAAGGGGGAGTATATGTTTTAGTCAAAGAATTCTATATCCTAACTCAGTGCACGAACAAGTGATTGAATGAAGCAAAACAATGGCGCTCGTGTGTACAGAAGGGTGATGAAAGAGATGGTGGGCCCTACATGTCTGGGGTACTTTAGGTTTAGGGAACAGGTCAACCTAGAAGAGTCCATGTGCAATACCCAAACTCAAATTAAGAAAGAAAAAAGGGTCCCACAAAGGATAATCATGTGACCCTGTTGCTTTGTCGGGTTTTGACTTATGACTACCTTTATCACGCCAACGGACACGTCCACTCTTTATTGTATGTTTACTTATGTCTACCATTTATTCTAAAAACAAAAACAAAAAAAAACAAAAAAAAAAAAATCAAGGAAATAGTACTAATTATTTCGCAGTATGTAGAATTCTTCTCGTCAACACGTAGTACTAAACTACAGTACTGAATTTATGATGGAGTAGAAGTAATTGAATGAAATTAACTTATAAACACCGCTAATATAATTTTTTCACATTCTTTATGAATTTTACATATAATATCAAGTAATAAATTCATGTCGCTGTCCAGTAGCTATAGATGTCTTTTTGATTGGTACCGCAGTCCTTTTTGATTGGGCATTATTTAGTTCAACATTACTAGAAGCAGACCTGTGTTTTATAGTGAAGGGTCATCGGACCGTAAGTTTCGGCAAAAATCTTGTATTTTTATAAATATATATATATATATCTTGAAAATAGTAAATTTAAAGCACTTGACATCCTTAACACTAAAAGTCTTTAGCAGGTTCTGATTGAGCAGAATATTGTGCCACGTCACATAAAAATCGAGAGTCCACCTCTAAACATTACCTATCTATCTTATTTTAAGTTATTATTAATCTCAATTTTTTATGAACTATACGTAAATTGTAATTTGGTACTTGTTCGTACCGTAAAAAACAGTGTAACTAATAGCACATGCCACACATGACTCCATATTTAGGTTGAACACATATATTAATGCATATGTAGTCATATATAATCCGTAGCTTTCCGGTTAAACATGAGTATTGATAATAATTTCAGTACAGTGGCCTAGTGGACAGACTCTTCATTAATTGTTGGACATGAAAAAATATTAAAGTGAGTTTTGGGGATGAACATTAGGCGTGGACCTGTCTTCTTGATGTGTTTCAACATTTAAGGTTATTTTTCTTGAATTGATTGAACATTGCATATTTGGCAGTTAGATGGTATCATCCATTTTCTCTCTGAAGGAATGCATACTTAAATTGACCTCTCATAAAAAGGGACGATGATTATATCAACTTTTCTCGTGCGTGGGTAAGTTATTTTTGGAAATGGCATGGATTTCATTATTAAAATTACGACGACAGGACAGAGACTACGTACTCAAAGGTTAAAATCGATTGCAAAGGACAAGAACTTGTACACTTTGACATACAACAATATCCACATGCGCTGTCTAGACTTCGTGATAGGATCGGGAACCCGGGTAGTGCGAAATTTAGTCAAACAACGGTATAATGACAATAACAAAGACAATGGAAATTGATAATAACAGCAATTAAAGAATATAAAGAAGACACAAATTTAACGTGGTTCGGTCAAGGTGACCTACGTCCACAAGCGGAGAGGAGCAATTTCACTATACCTACAAGAGTACAAAAGAGAGTACAAAATTAGAGTAAATACTCTAATTAATCCCAAATATCTCAAGAGAATAACCTCACAAGATCACTCCAAAGAAAGGGTTCACACAAGTGTTTCCCAACACTCACTCTCTTACAAAATACTCTATAATGAAATAAAGGAGGAGAAAGAAAGACAAGAGTGAAAAACTCTTGAATTGGTGTGTTTTCAAATGAGGAGAAACTCCTCTATTTATAGCAAGAAATCCTTGGACTTATAATGGATATTATGTCATGGCAAATGTCATGAACCACAAATTTGTTATAATGAATATTTTGTCATGGCAAATGTCATAAAAATTTGGCCATATTACAAGTCTCCACATTGGCCTAATTTCGGCTTATAGATAGTACATTTGTTCCACCTTCTCCGCCAAAACCCCAATGGGCAAAATCATTCTTCATAAATGCCAATCAAGTTCAGGCAAAGCTTGAACTTGGACACTGGAAGAGGTTTTGTGAACATGTCAGCAGGATTGTCTCTAGTGTTGATCTTCTGAACAGAGACTTTACTTTCAGCAATGGTTTCTCTGATGAAATGATACTTTATATCAATGTGCTTCGTCCTCTCATGATACATTTGATCTTTAGTCAAGTGAATGGCACTTTGACTATCAAAGAAAATGGTAATACCACTTTGGTGTAAACTGAGTTCCGCAAATAGACCCTTCAACCATAAAGCTTCTTTGATCGCCTCGGTCACTGCCATATATTCTGCTTCGGTAGTAGATAAAGCTACTACATGTTGTAATGTAGCTTTCCAACTAATAGCGCAACCACCGATGCAAAATACATAGCCTATTAGTGATCTTCTTTTGTCAGGATCACCTGCATAATCTGAGTCTACAAAATCAACCAAAGTGTTAGTATTTCTCCCAAACTCCAAACATGTATTTGAAGTACCTCGCAAGTATCTGAGAATCTATTTCACAGCATGTCAATGTGCTTTACCAGGGCAAGCCATATACCGGCTTACCACGCTCACTGCTTGTGAAATGTTTAGACGTGTACAAACCATTGCATACATAATACTACCAACTGCACTGGAATAAGGAACATGTGCCATGTACCTCTCTTCTTCCTCTGACTGCGGGGACTGAGCAGCTGATAACTTAAAATGAGCAGCGAGAGGGGTACTAACTGGTTTAGCATCTTTCATGCCAAACCTCTCCAAGACTTTCTCCAAGTACTTCTTCTGGGTCAGATTTAGCATGTTGGCTTTTCGATCTCTTTTGATCTCCATGCCAAGGATTTTCTTAGTTGCTCCCAAATCTTTCATCTCGAATTCACTTTTCAGCTGACTTTTCAAATTGTGAATTTCTGTTAAATCTTAAGCAGCAATGAGCATGTCATCAACATATAATAATAGGTACACAAATGAACCATCATTTAACTTTTGGAAGTAAATACAACTATCATACATGCTCCTCGAATAACCATGATCCAACATAAAGGAATCAAACCTTTTATACCATTGTCTTGGAGACTGCTTTAATCCATACAAGAATTTCTTCAACAAGCAAACACGATCTTCTTTTCCTTCAATTTCAAATCCTTCGGGTTGATGCATGTATATTTGTTCCTCAAGTTCGTCATGTAAGAAAGTTGTCTTAACATCAAGTTGTTCTAATTCCAAATCATACATGGCAACGAAGGCAAGCAAGACACGAATAGAGCTATGTTTAACAATATGTGAGAAAATATCATTAAAATCAAATCTTTGTACCTGACTATAGCCCTTTGCAACTAATCGTGCCTTATACCTCGCATCTTCAACCCCTGGAATGCCATACTTTTTCTTGAAGACCCATTTGCAACCAACAATTCTTTTTCCTGGTGGCAGATTTACAAGAGACAAAGTACCATTCTTGTGGAGAGACTCAATTTCTTCATTCATTGCAATCAGCCACTTGGGTGTGCCAGGACCAGAAACTGCTTTTGAATATTTTGATGGTTCTCCAATTTCTTCAGTTTCCTGTGCAACTGAAAAAGCAAATGCAACATAATCTCCAAACCTTAATGGTTGTTTACCTTCTCTTCTTGGTCTATGTTTGGCTATAGAATACTCCTCTTCTTCTGGTTCAACTTCAGGAGTCTCAACTTCAGAAATTTCAGCTTTTGTCTCAACTTTAGGAGTTTCAACTGTATTTTGCTCCAAAGTTGATGAGCTTGGCTCAGAAGGAATGCCAACCTCAATCTCCACCTGGTTCTGTGTACGCTTTCCTTTATCTGTATCACAAGAACTAGAAGACCTTTTTTCTAGAATATAACATAGAGGATTCATCAAAGGTTACATCTCTGCTAATTATAAATAATGGTGCCATGGGATCAGTATACCATAGTCGGTATCCTTTCACCCCAGATGTATACCTAAGGAAAATGCACTTTTTAGCCCTTGGCTCTAATTTTCCATCATTTACATGCATGTATGCAGGGAAACCAAAAATCTTTAAATCAAAATAATTAGCAGGAGTACCTGACCACACTTCCTCTGGAGTCTTAAAGTTCAAAGGTGCAGAAGGAGCTCGATTGACAATATAACAAGTTGTAGAGATAGCTTCTGCCCAAAAGGCATTTGTCAACCCAACATTTGAAATCATGCAATGAGTCCTTTCCAAAAGAGTTCTATTCATACTTTCTGCCACATCATTTTGCTGAGGTGTCATTTTCACAGTACGATGTCGAGCAATTCCTTCATTCTTGCAAAATTCGTTGAATTCATTATTACAAAATTCCAAGCCATTATCTGTTCTAAGCCGCACCTGTTTGCTTTTCAATCAAAATTTTTCATTATTTGAAATTTAAGAAAACATCACTTTTATTTTTCAGAAAATAAACCCAAACTTTCCTTAACATATACCTGGCACCACCTTTTGATGGGGTACGTGAATGACCACAAAGATCTGAATGAATATAATCTAAAGTACCTTTTGTTCTATGAATCGCTGGAGATTTGAAGCTAACTCTTTTCTGTTTCCCGAACACACAATGTTCACAGAACTCCATATTTTCGGTACTTTGGCCACATAAGAGACCTCTTTTGCTGAGGATGGAAAGACCATTTTCACTCATATGCCCCAATCACATATGCCATAATTTGGTGATGTCAGAATCTGATTTATCTGATATTGAAACTGCAGCAGCACCTGTAACAGTAGATCCCAAAAGAGTATACAACGTACCAGATCTGCGTGCTTTCATGATCACAAGAGCACCATGAGAAATTTTTAGAACTCCACATTCACCTGTGTACTTGCACCTAAGAGATTCTAGAGTGCCCAAAGAGATGAGATTTTTCTTCAAGTCAGGAACATGTCTAACATCGGTGAGAGTTCTTACCACACCATCGTGCATTTTGATTCGGACTGTACCTTTTCCAATAACTTTGCAAGCAGCATTGTTGCCCATCAAGATAACTCCACCTCTAATAGATTCATATGTGGTAAATAAATCCCGACTGGGACACATATAATAAGAACAACCCGAATCTAAAATCCACTCATTGTTAGATTTAAAACTATTATTAGTTGCTAAAAAAATAGTTCTCTCAGTCTCATCAGCAGCTACACTTGCTTCGGCAGTGTCAGTATTTTTGTGCTCATTTTTCTTTTCTGTATGCTTTTCTTTATTTTTCAATTTAAAGCATTCAGAAATAATGTGACCTTTCTTATGACAATATTTGCACATGACATTTCTGTATCTAGATTTTGACCTTGATTTAGGTTTCTCACTACTTGAATCTTTCTTATTGGATCTACCTCTTATCAATAAGCCTTCCATTTGGTTCCCACTAGTTTCTCCAGTAATCTCTATCTATTTATTCTTTTGATTTCAAAATAGATTTGATATCTTTATAAGAGATATTATCCTTTCCATAAAACATAGTATCGCTTATATGTTTAAACGACTGGGTAAGAAAACAAGCAATAACACAGCTTGATCCTCATCTTTGATTTCAGCATCTATGTTACTTAAATCCATAAGAAGAGAATCAAAAGTATCAAGATGAGTAAGTATAGAGGTACCTTCAGCCATACGAAAAGTGTAGAGTTTTTGCTTTAGGTAAAGCCTGTTTTCTACTATTCTTTTCATATATAAGGTTTTAAGCTTTTCCCATATGCCTTTGGCTAAGCTTTCTGCTGCAACTTCATGCAAAACCTCATTTGAAATATTTAAAATATTACCTACTTTTGCCTTTTTGTCTATGACGGCAAACTCTTCGTCCGTCATTTTATCCGGCATCTTCTCATTTTCTTGCAGTGTCAAATCTAAGCCATCCTGAATTAGGATAGCTTCCATCTTTAATTGCCACATTCTGAAGTTTGCACTTCGGTCAAATTTTTCAACATAAGACTTTGTTAGAGTCATTTTGTCTATTTAAACTAACCCGGTTAGATCTGGCTATGATACTAATTTGTTGGGATCGGGAACCCGGGTAGTGCAGAATTTAGCCAAACAACGGTATAATGACAATAACAAAGACAATGAAAGTTGATAATAACAGCAATTAAAGAATATAAAGAAGACACAAATTTAATGTGGTTCGGTCAAGGTGACCTACGTCCACAAGCTGAGAGGAGCAATTTTACTATACCAACAAGAGTATAAAATAGAGTACAAAATTAGAGTAAAAACTCTACTTAATCCCAAATACCCCAAGAGAATAACCTCACAAGATCACTCCAAAGAAAGGGTTCACACAAGTATTTTTCAACACTCACTCTCTTACAAAATACTCTATAATGAAATAAAGGAGGAGAAAGAAAGATTAGAGTGAAAAGCTCTTGAATTGGTGTGTTTTCAAATGAGGAGAAACTCCTCTATTTATAGCAAGAAATCCTTGGCCTAATAATGGATATTATATCATGGCAAATGTCATGATCCACAAATTTGTTATAATGGATATTATGTCATGGCAAATGTCATGAACCACAAATTTGTTATAATGGATATTACGTCATGACAAATGTCATGAAAATTTGGTCATATTACACTTCGTGTATGATCTACTTCAGTAAAAAATCTGAAAGATTTTAAACTAGAAGTTGTATATCCTTCGAGTTCCTTTTTTTTTTTTTTGATAATCGTTTTGTCTGGATCGGTTTGCATGTACCTTTTAGTTCTTGAAAGAGCAAAATTACTAGTGCAGGATTATAATTTCATATAAATAATATTTTTTAATAAATAAAAATTTAAAAATATATATAGATGACATTGATTTAGATCTTCCTTTTTTTTTGGGACTAATGACATACTATGAACGGATTGTGATACTTTTTTTTTAATTAAGCCATTCGCCCAGACTTTCACCTTTTGGTGATGGTAGGGGATTTGACATTGATTTCTACCTAGTTGATGAGTAATAATCAAAAGCTCCAGATCATGATACTGAATTTGCACTTTGATAAGTCTTTGCAGGGAGAAGAAGTCAAACCGACAGATACCATTATATGCAAATAGGCAAAAAGTACTTATTGCAGTTGAAGAGAAAAGAGAATGAGTGCAAATTACACAATTCACAGTTTCTAGCAGAACATAGTCTTAATCATGTGATTATGGATCAATTAATAGAATCCGATTTAAGATTTAAAAAAGCTTTATTAAAAGCATGTTATTCCCTAAACATCAATCACAAGAATGCCTTCTGTCGGACGTATCTGTGAGGAGATAATGGATGGCAGTTTAGTTGGTTGGTATATATTAGAATAGTACGTTACTACTAAATTATGCATCTATTGAAGAACCTGCATCGATCATAGCAAAAAACTGAATACTCCATAATATTCTTCATTATATTATTCGACTGAATAATATTATATTCTTGATTCTCTTTTTCGACTTGTATAATATATTACCCCCCTAATTCACGTTGGACATGAGAACTGAAAACTTGACCTGAGAACATGGTTTACAAGTCTGTCGTGCAAGGGTGTTCATGGTTCGGTTTGGTCGGTTTTTTCCGAAAAAGAAATCAAGTCAAGTAAGTTGATTTTTTAAATTTTGGAACCAAATCAAATCAATTAAGTCGGTTTTTTATCTATTCGGTTTGATTCGGTTTTTCAGTTTTTTCGGTTATTCATCGGTTTTTTTCTTAAATATAAGACATACACTATCAAACGCACATTCCGACGACTATATTTTCAACGTAACACTATCAAATCAATTGCTCTTTGAGAAATCTATCATTTATCAAGATACATTGATGATAATTGAATCAAATAGTGATGAATAATTAAAGTACTCAATTAAAAATCGATTATTTTTAACATGAAATAAATTCTTGTACTTAGGAAAAGAAAACTACCAATCAAACTAGAATGTAAAGGCAAAGAATTAGATTATTATAATAGTAAAGAACTAGACTAAAAATATAAATGACTAGTATGTACCATAATTTTTTAGAAACTTTATATAAAAATATACATATATATAGGTGTAATAATAAATTTAAATAGCTACTTTATAGTCGGTTTGGTTCGGGGTTTTACGGTTATTTTTTTATTAAAACCAAAACCAAACCAAATTTGATCGGTTTTTAAAATTCAAAATCAAAACCAAACCAAACCTAAAAAGTATCGGTCGGTTTGGTTCGATTTTCGGTTTGGTTCGATTTTTCGATTTTTTATGAACACCCTTACTCCCATGGTTTCTCGTGTGCCTTAGAAATAATTACTTATGTTGGTCTTTTATGTGATGCACTTTGATTGAATATGGAGTTTAAAAAGAAAGAAAGACTTTAAAATTTATGGTCTAAAGCAATCTATTTCTATTTGTATGATTATAATTATCTTATTAATTAAAGGTAAAATAAAAAATTTAAAGTTAAATTAGTTCTAAGTATAAAAATATTAAAAATAAACTAAAAAGAAAAATGCATCACTGAAATTGGGACGAGTAACTACTATCTTGTTCAAAAATGGATGTTTGACTGATAAATTTTTGGATTGCGATAGACGTCTGAGAGCATGTAAACGTTAAATTAAGTTATGCTTATACTGGAAACTTTCATTGTTCATCTGTATTTCATATTCCCAAGAGAAAGATACATAATGCATGGGAAATGAGTTGGATGATACAGGAACCTTGCCGTTTTACCCGATATATATGCATGAACCTCTATATATATATATATATATATATATATATATATATATATATATATATATATATATTCAATTGGTATCTCTTCTAACTAGGCCAATTATACCATGTGGCATTGTAAACTTTTCACTGGATTCTAGGGGTTTGATTGATCCAAGCTTTAATTATGTTGAACAGATAAACAACAGAATGAACCTAGCCACCACATTAATCAAAATTATCTATTTTAGAGCTATATTTGCGTATCGGGGGTCAATGTATTATTGCTCCTGCTTTAGAATAGAAAAGGATTTAATTATGCACATTGATAGTATAAGTTTTTTAAAATTATCAGTGTATTTGTATCTAGCTAGTACAACAAGTTGTTTATTTTATTTTCTTAGTTATCAAATTAATTAAGTTTATCAAAAACAGTTAATATTTGTTGTTGTACGTAGGTCTCTCTAATTAATCTGTTTTTGCAATCAATAATACAAAATCTCGTGTAGCGGTCGGAAATCCATGAGTCTTCGAGTATTATCGTCTCCCGCTATAAAAAATGAATTTACATGTTCTTGTCTAAAATAAATCAAGCTCGCACGTCGAGAATATAATATATTACTACATTGTTTCTAAATATCCTCTAATCTGATATCTCAATAGTGTCCAAACTTACCTTAGCGTCCCAAAAACTATATGTAAATTTTAATGGCACAGTATCTTACATCATTATTTTCCTATTTTTCATGTAGAGATATATTTGTAAACAATTGTGTTGCAGATTAATTTTTCAAATATGGGGTCTCGGAAACTTGACTAAAGCTGATCACCATATTCGACGTTGCAATAAAACATAGTTACCAATAATATATAATGAGATAAAAACGAAACGAAATTTTTTAAAAAGAGAAATTACATGTCCTAAAAGTTAATGCAGTAGCTGCGAGCTTTAAGCACATTATCCAGAATCTGGATTACACATAACAATAATAGAGCAACAAAATAACTAGAAGAGGAAATCATATACTTATACAACACCTAAAATTAAATTACAGCGACATTTGATGTAGTGTATATCTGAAACAAACATACGAAACAAAATATTAACGTAATTGATTATATGAGAGGCCACTCGTCCAGTGGTTAATCTCTCTATTTCTCACTAATCCAGTGATTGCAAATTAAAGCCTCATTTCTCTTTGTACATTCCCTTGAGAAAGTCCTTTGTTCGAATCCCTATCACCTTTGCATCCGATCTCTTCATGATCCTCAGCCTTTTGCATGATTCAGTAAACATCCTGTAAATCACGGTTTAATATATTCATCAGATTTTCTATTTTTTCCCCGAGATAAGAGTAGTCTGATGCACATAGCATCCCGCATTCACGCAGGGCAGGGGAAAAGTATCCTAATACAGACATTAATGATTGCTTTCACAGTTCGAATTTGTGACTTATAAATCATACGGAAACAATTTTACCGCATTGCTCTGAGGCTCCCCTACAAATAATACTAAACAACAACAAAAAAAAATAGTGTAATCTCACAAGTAGGGTACGAGGGGTAATATGTACGCAGACCTTACTCTAACTTTGTGAAGTTAAAAAAGTTATTTCCAATATATCATAATACGAAAAGATCAGTTAAAAGAAAATATAAAAAAAAAATAGAATAAAAAATATTGAAAACATAATTGATTGTGTACTAGGACGAGATGGCAAAGTTGTCTAACAGTTAAATGATAGTCCAAGAGAAAACGTGGTCCAGAAAAGCTTTCAATGTGATAATTACTGCTTGACCTGCTATATATTGTCCTATGGGACAGTCTTGTCTGATTCAACAATTTCTTCGAAAAAATACGTGTTTGTCGGCAATTTCTGACTTCTGGAGAAGAAACTGTGGTTGGTGAAAATCATTGTACAAACTCAGTTTCCCTCTGCCCTTTCACTTTTTGTGTGGGGATACTTTAGACTTTCGGTCTTTTTCTTCGACTATATTATTGAAATTTTATTAATTTTTTTTTTATTCTATGAGTTTGATTTATATGCTAAGTAGTTTAAATTAGGATCGGACTTATCACACATGATTGAATAATTTGTTGCTTCAATTTTTAAAAAAATTGCTCCTACAATTCAGGGATTTCTTCCTAAAAATTGGGTTTTCTTTGGTAACACCGTAAAAAGAAAGGATATAATGGTGGTCGTTTTCATCTTTGTCACTGTTTCCTACGAAAAAATTGGTTTCTAACCTGTCATTTAAATCAATTCTTCTCTCTCTATAACAAGCTAGTTCAGTCGTACTGCTCAAGTCAGCAAAGGAAACTTAAACCTAATATATACACGTAACCAGACACGAATCTAAGATTTAAATTTTATCAGTTCAATCTTAAGATTTTTAGCATATAAATTATTTTACTTTTAAGGTTATGAGCTCATATCTACTAATTTTTACAATATAATAGATTTTTACACATAAATTTATAATTTGTGCTAAAAGTACTGGGCTCAAATGAACCTGGTACCTTCATGTTGCAGTAAAAATAGCACGGACTAGCCAGTTTTCGGACTGGTAATTGAAAAATAGTCAGCGTTTGCAAAGTCATTAAAAAATAGCCACTATTTTGCTGCAACACGGAAAGTTCCAGCATAATATACTAGAGATTGATTCACTTGTGTATGAACTTCCAGCAAATTATGCCGGAACGCTCCAGCACACGGAAAGTTCCAGCATAATATACTGGAGATTGGAGCACATGTGTATGAACTTCCAGCATATTATGTTGGACCAGTATATTATGCTGGAACTCCAGTATATTATAATGGAGTTCCAGTCCGGTATTTGTTTTACTAAATCATCTTTATTAATTGTAACTAAAATCTTACCAACAAAGTAATACTTCGTCCTTCCCATTTTAACTGTCGCAAAATAATAAGTTAAAAAGCAAAATAATAAGTTAAAAATAACTTATTTTTAATATATTGGAATAGTAAAAACTTAAAAGAAACAGTTAGTATAAAATATAAATTAATTGAGGTTCAGTAGTTAGGAGTCAGTTAATTAAGGTAAGTATCTAATTTTAGTGTAGAGGTAGAGAACTGAACTTACTCCCAGGGAACGTCGCCGAGAAGCATCCAGTCTCCATCTTTGTCCTCGTATATAGGAATGTACTCTGAACTGTCTCCATCTTTCACCGCTTCGCCTGTCCATATTTTCCCAATCTCATTATTCCCTTTGTCTTTCTAAACCTTCTTTATAATATTTGTAGTAGTATGTACTAATTTCACTATAACTATTAGTACATTATGTATTTTTACAATTTTAAAATTAAAAAAATAATATTTTTAGACCTCTTGTGGGTAAATGATTGATTTTTTACGTGTAAAAGTAAATCTCTCATGTGTAAACAAAAAATAAAAAATAGTCATAAAACTAAAAATAAGTTTGCAAAAAATCACAAAATCAATTGACTCCCAATATTCCTCATGTTTTTCTTTTTTAATTTTTACACAAATAGTACAAAAGAACATTTTTTACTATCAGTATATTTTCACTTGTTGTAATAATATATTAGTATTTTACAAGTTATCAATTGACATTTGCTATAAAAAGATACTTGGAACTTAATGTCGCTTAAGTGACATGATAAATTTCATAATGCGGTTAAAGTATATCAGTAAAGTTTTTGTTTTGCAATTTTGCATGGCATAATTTAATAAACCGAAGAAGCAACA
Organism: Nicotiana tabacum; assembly: GCF_000715075.1. Taxonomy (NCBI): domain Eukaryota; kingdom Viridiplantae; phylum Streptophyta; class Magnoliopsida; order Solanales; family Solanaceae; genus Nicotiana; species Nicotiana tabacum. The sequence continues at coordinate 60,013 of NW_027438535.1, forward strand.
AAACTTACAAATGCCATAGCAACCAAAGAGCTTTTCAAGATTCATCACAAATTCAGAGTAGTCCTTTTGAGTTCCCAAATCAACTTTTCTAAGAAAAGGGACACCATCTAAGCTAACTTTCACGTACATTTTCGATCCTTCACAAATATTATTAAAGCTATAATTCTTTCTCCGATAAGCACAAACCGGCGGCCAACCAACAACTTGGTTTTTGTTGTGACACTTAACATCATCATCGTCGTTAACGTTGCTGCTACTTCGATCATTGTCAATCTCTGAAAACACCCTTTTCTTTTCCCCTGGAATTCCCAATCTTAGCTCAGTAATTTCAAGTTCTGTCGCCATTATTTCTTTTGCTCTTTTTGAAGAGTCAATTTTTTGAGTTAGTTGTTTTGATCAGCAAAAGGGGTAGTAGTTTTAATTTATAGTAAATAGAGGAGCAATGCCAGGTCAATGAAGGCTAAATGGTCGGTCACATGAGATAAAAATGGTAGGGAACTATATGTTACCTAAAACACTAATATGGACCGGCAACTTCCTAATTTTATATGGGAGCACAATCGTACGTTGGGTTATACTATAATTTATAAATTTTGGAGATTTAGTGAGTAGTGTTTGATATTTGTAAACAGAAAACATGCCATGTGATCTCCCTGATTGAAGGGTTCGTCAATTTATGAATTATGTGCATATTTAGACACACACATGCGTGTATATGTCTGCAAAAAAAATACACCGAATATGTTGTGTAATTGTTTCAAGTGTAAAGTGAGGCTTGGAGAAAATTCATGGAAAATAAATAGTGAACCGTTTGGCTTTGGAGATCATAGAGAATTATAACCTGGCCAAGCATTTAAAATCAGTTTATTTTGAAAAATATTTTTCTCAAAAGTATTTTTTTTTAAAATAATGTTTAGCCAAACTTTTATAAAGTGCTTCCAAGTGTATTTTTCTCAAAAATATTTTTGAAAAAAAGCTATACTTTTTTTTGTTTCTCAAAAACCATTTATGCACTCAAAAGCACTCTTTTACTTCTAAAAACTTGACCAAACAACTTTGGCAAAAATAGCACTTTTGTCCGCAAAGAAACTTGGTAAACATGCTATTAGAATGCAAAAGGAAATGAAAATATACCTGATAAGCATTAAAAGAGACATATCAAAAATTAAAAGTAGGTTGTTTCAACACATGATGTTATATTAATCCCTATATATATAATATGTGTATATACTTATGAGAGAGGTTAGCAACGCAACTTATAGAAGTTATTATAAGTTATAGGCCTTACAAAATCATTTCCTAGTCACATTGACATATTGAAATTAATAGAATTTTAAATGCAACTTATGGAAAATTGCTTCTTGTGGCGAGTACAAATCTGTATGAACATTTCCAACAATATCCTATCAAAGAACAGCGACAACCAAAATTCAGAAACCATAGTATCTCTAAGATATAGGAAGCAAAAAGTTTATGTCAAAGAACAATTAGAATATCATGCAATTCTGTTTAAAAAGAAATGATTAATCTACCACCGCTATTGGTACATAAAATCATGCATTGAATAATATATCCTTGAATCCACATAATTGCTCTAATCAGTCTATTATTTAGCAATGATATAGTAGTAGGACTTATGCAAATTAATGAAAAATTTGACATTCTTCCTCCCAAAAGAGAAAAAGAACCAGAAAAATGGGCACTTCCCTCCGATGTTGATTACTTCTGATTTGTGGTGGCAAAATGGATAGAAAAATAGTTTTTCAACCGTATTATTCATTAAAAATGAGCTGGATAATGAACTTTTCAAAAATGGATCAAATATGAATAAAATTCATATTATCCACTTATAGCTAACCAATGGGTTTAACTTTAACATTTCAAAGACTCAAATTGGGTGTTTTCTCAAGTTTAAGAAACTAGGTGTGATGACTCGATATGCCATCTTTAAATTTAATAATTATTTATGTGTTCTTAAACCTTAAATAGCACCATTCAGCTTTTCTCGATTTGCATGAATAGTCCGTAAATTTTTCGAAAAGTTTTATGTGAAAAAATTGATTAAAATGTAAAATATTACTTCAAAACTCATTTGAGTTGACTTCGGTCAACATTTTGAGCAAACGGACCCGGATCAGTATTTTGACAGTTTCGGTAGGTCCGTATCGTGATTTGGGATTTGGGCGTATGCCCGGAATTTAGTTTTGAGGTCCCTAGCTTGAGTTATCGCCATTTATTGAAAATTGAAAGTTTGAAAGCTTAAAAATTCCAAAGTTTAACCGCGAATTTGACTTCATCGATATCGGGGTCGGATTGAGATTTCGAGAGTTAGAATAGCTCTGGTATGTCATTTATGACTTGTGCGCCAAATTTGAAATCATTCTCGAATCGTTTAATACGTTTCGGCACGAGTTTTGTAAATTGAAATGTTTGAAACTCAAAAGTTCGAATCGAAGTGTGAATTGTAATTTCGATGTTATTTGATGTGATTTGAGAACCCGAGTAAGTCCGTATTACATTACGGGACTGGTTGGTATAATTGGACGAGGTCCCGAGTGGCTCGGGTGAGTTTCGGACGTGTTTCGGATTATTTTTTAAAAATATGCGTGTGTGGTTCTGGTGTTTCGCACCTGCGAAGAGGGAGCCGTAGATGCGCAGCTGCTTCTGCGAGAAGCTGGTCGCTTCTGCGACTTGGGCACTGGCCAGTTCCTTCGCTTTTGTAGAGAAATGAGGCGCAGATGCGCGACCGCTTCTGCGAAGGCTCAAGCGCTTCTGCGGAAGAGACCGCTTTTGCGGTCGTTTGGTCGCTTTTGCGATGTCGCAGGTGCGACATTGAAGTCCGGAAATGCGGAATTTTTTCTGGCAGCCTCACTTCGCAAATGCGAGCTCATAGATGCGGCATTTGTGCCTGCAAATGCGTAAAAGCCTAGACAAAATCCATAAAATCGAGAGTTAGCCATTTTTACTCATTTTTGAGTTGAGTCTCGGATTTGGGCGATTTTAAAGGGGTTTTTCGTGACTTCAAACTGGGTAAGTATTCTTTATCATATATTGATTATATTTCATAAATCCATGGTTAAATTCATTGTTTATTTCGGATTTAAATGGAGAAAGGTGAGATTTTTGTAAAACTTTTCAAAAATAAAAATTTAGGATTTGGAGACCCATTTGACATCGGAAATTGATAATTTTTATGTGGCTAGACTCGTCTCGGAAAGGGTGTTCGGATTTCGTGAGTTTTTCCGAGATTTGAGATGTGGGTCCCACTGTTGAATTTTGAGATGAATTTCGGGTTTTAATTCAGAAAATTAGTAATTTCATGTGGAATTAATTCCTACGAATCGTGTTGAGTATATTGAATTATTTGTGACTAGATTTGAAACTTTTGGACACTAATTCGCAAGGCAAAGGTGTATTGGAATCTTGAGTTGGTTGCAAATCGAGGTAAGTGTCGTGGTTAACCTTGACTTGAGGGAGTAGGACTTATTTGTCTATTCGCTACGTGATTTAATGTGCGGGTACAATGTATATGTGAGGTGACGAGTACTTATGCGTTGTGGTTGAGTCAAAGCATGCGGGTGGAATTTGTTTATTATGAATAATTGCCTATTTAATTAAGATATTCCTGCTTAAGTTATTATTATTTATTTGATCATTTTTCATGAAATTATTGTTGAATATTTTGGAAGGTGAGATCGGTATTCTGGTATTGAATTGATTGATAAGTATATATCCCCGTATTTTAATACTCTTTCGAATTTATATTATTATTTTTATGGTAAGGAAGAGTATAAAAGCACGAAGGGTAATGCCGTGCCAATTTCACATTATTATTTATTGAATTATGAAGTGAGGAAGAGAGTTAAAGCACAAAGGATGATGGCGTGCCATTTTCAAAGAGTATAAAAGCACAAAGGGTCATGTCGTGCCAGAAGAGAGTTAAAGCACAAAGGGTGATGTCGTGCCAGAAGAGAGTTAAAGCACGAAGGTTGATATCGTGCCAATCTTATTATTTATTTATTAATTTATGAAAAGAATGAGAGTAAAAGCACGAAGGGTGGTGTCGTGCCATTTTCATATTATCAGCTGCTCATTTTATTGTTGATGAATTAATTGGCTGCTACGTGACACTTCTCCTGCTGAAGTTTCTATATCATTCCCCTTCGCATGTTCCCTCCCAAATTTATAAATTATTATTTATTGTGTTATTGTTGCTTCGTATTTGTATATACTCGTACAGGTTGTTTATGTACGTGTCTTGTCATAGCCTCATCACAATTTCGTCGAGGTTAGGCTCGACACTTACAGAATACATGGGGTCGGTTGTACTCATACTACACTCTGCACTTCTTGTGCAGATTTTAGAGTTGGTCCCAGTGGCATACCATAGACCTGCTCGGATTCAACCACCTAGAGGAGACTTGAGGTATAACTGCACAACGTCCACAGTTCTGAAGTCCCCTTCTATCTTATCTTAGCTGTGTATTATCTTTTAAATAGCTTGAATTTTATTCAGATATTTATTTGTATTATTCTAGTAGCTCGTGCACTTGTGACACCAGATTCGGGGATGTATTTGGATGATTCGGTTGTTATCGTCTTCCGCACTTTATTTCAGTAATCGACTACTGTTTAATTTGATTTGTTTTAAAATGGTTAAGATTATTTTAATGTTGGCTTGCCTAGCAAGTGAAATGGTAGGCGTCATCACGATCCTGAATGTGGAAATTTCGGGTCGTGATACTAGGAATTCTCCCAAAAGTGATAATATTCAGGATGCCATGTTATCTGTCGGTTAACTCATTTTCTATTCATATTAAATATAGATCGGGCCAAATATTTTATTTGTTTTTTCATTATCTGTTTTCAACCTGCTCATATCTGATCCCATGCGCACGTTTGTTGCTCCTACTTCTACTCATGATCCTCATGCATCTTTTTTCCCCTCGTGTTGGAAATTAAATCAAGATTAATTTGTATTCTTATATCGTCTAAGATTTGATATTTTTTATTTTAATTAATTCATGTCTAGTTAGGTTTTGTTTACCAAGTTTATATTGGAATAGATTTTGTTAGTCTAGTCAAATTTGATTTGTAGTATTATAAATAGAGTGCTACTACATATTTTCTATTGTCGAGAAGTAGCTATGATGTAGAAAGATTAAAGAGTTTCTGTGTTCTGAATAAAAAAACCCCATACCACGTTCTTTCTCTAGTTTGATAAATTTCTTCTATATAGTTTTTGTTGAATTTTTTGCGTGTGCCTAAATTCTTTTTCGGGTTATTACAATCCTTCAAATTGGTATCAGAGCCTGGGTGAGATCCTGTCAAAGCCGGTAAAAGAATCCTTCAAATTGGTATGAGAGCCTGTGTGAGATCTTGTCGAAACCGGTAAAAGATCTCAAAAAAAAATATTATACTCTATTACCTAATTGTCCCTTTTTTGTATTTGATGGCAAAAGTATGAAACTTGGTATCAACAGATGAAGAATTATTTTTAAGGCTATTGGATTATGGTCCACCATTGATAAAGAATTGGAGGAACCCCCAGAAGGCACAACATTGACGGGTGATGCAGCTATGCAATTGGAGAAGAAGAGACATTTAGATTATAGGGCACGCTATTATCTCTCCATCAAGGTCGAATTGTATGTATCTAAAATAATATTTGCATGCAAAGTCATCAAAGGAGGCTTGGACAATTTTGGTAAAGTCATATCGAAGAGCTGCTGATATAAAGAAGGAGAAACTACAAGAATTTAGGAGTCAATTTGAGTTGGCTTATATGAGACCAACAGAGTCTGACAAAGAATTATTTACAAGAATTGAAGAAATAGTCAATGGTCTAAGGACCAACGGAGAAGTATTGGAAGAAGTTAAAGTTGTTGAAAAACTATCGCAGTCTCTAAGTTTAAAGTTTCACAATAACAAAGTTATTCTTGAGGCTACCAAAGATCTTAGCACGCTCAGACTTGATGATTTAAAAGGCGAATCAGTGACATACGGGATATTATTAAATCAACATAAAGATAGGACAGTGGAGGAGGCATCGCAAGAAAAGGATTATCATCTAAAAGAAAAAGAAAACACACCAAATCTGACGAAAATAAATCAAGAAGACCAAAATTTAGAAACAGTCGAGACAAGTAGAGAAGGTACATATAATTTTTATTGTGATAAAGATTCTAGTGAATGCGAAGGAAAGTCAAAAAAAATTCAAATTGATCTATCAAAAATTTCTCCAGTTGTTAAAAGGGAAGATTTAGTTGCAACGGATGCCCGTCCAAAAGAGGTTGGTGTTTCACAAGAAAAATTATCTGATGATATTAAAGATGAATCCAATAATAATGAAAGAAGTAAGATGATTCATCAAGAGAAAGTTTCTGATAATCTCCTAAGATTGAGGCGGAAATAGCTTGGAATCTAGAACCATGCACAACAACGTATGATTATAGATAGTGAAGATGCAATCAATTTTGTACCATTATTCGAGATTACATGTTTTAAGGAGTACGACGAAATGATTATTGATGCCATTACTCTACAACCTATAGGATGGCCAATTGGAGTTGAATGGATGTACAAGACCAACCACAAGGCAACGAGAGAAGTAGACAGTTTTAAAGTAAAGAAAAAATATGTTGATGATAATTTGAAGGGATCTACCATGAGTAAAGCTAAATCAAGTATGACCAATATTGAAGAGAAATTGAAATTGACTAAATATGGTACTCGCGACTTTGTTGATGCTACATATTTTAGCAAATTAGTAAAGAGCCTAAGGTATTTGACTTCTACACGATTTGATATTACTCATGACATGTTCAAGTTTGAAAATCTTGGTTTAAGGGAGGCTGTTGGAAATTAAACCAATATTAATTAGTATTCTTATATCGTCTAAGATTTGATATTTGTTATTTTAATTAATTCATGTCTAGTTAGGTTTTGTTTACGAAGTTCATATTGGAATAGGTTTTGTTAGTCTAGTCAAATTTGATTTGTAGTATTATAAATAGGGGTGTTACTACATATTTTTTTATTATGGAGAAGTAGTTATGATGTAGAGAGATTCAATAATTTATGAGTTGCGAAAAAGCCTCCTACCACGTTCTCTCCCTAATTTAATAAATTTCTTCTATATAATCTTTGTTGAATTTTTTGCTTGTGCCTTAATTATTCTCGGATATTTCAACCCTTCACCAGATCCTCATGCAATTTCTTTGGCATTAATTATAACTCCTTCTCCCTTGCATCTGCTTATTTAATTTCCGAATTGATTAATATTCTTTTGCTAAAAGTGAACTATTTTCCATTTGAGATCTAATCTAGCATACGCTTCCTTAGGATTGGACAAGGCAATGAAACATACTAATAACGTCGTCCTACATAAGGACACACGTAATATAGAGTTTGTACCTAACACACTGACCCAAATCATTAATGTTTTTTGTAACCATTCCAAGTCAATCAAATACCCATTCTGCCACTTGAGGCCCCTACCCGACTATCAGAGTCAATTAAAGAGTTTAACTTCTGGGCAGACAATGTACAGTTTTTACGTTCAAGTGAATCTGAGCTATAACAATATGCAGAGTAATCTTAAGTTTGTAACTTAAATAGTACATCATATATTCTTCTATACCCCTTTCAAATCTACTGGGTGTGTAAATATTCTTTACATTTGATTAAACTTTTAATTAAATTAATTAAAACCTTTGACGTGCCCAACGCAGCGTAATTTGACAAATAGTGTAATATATCACATTGGGGAAATTAACCTCTTCTTTCGATTTCAGTTCAAGACTTCAGACCATCAATTAATTTACGGCAAAGGGTCAAATTTACATTTTTACTTTTGAAAATGATCTAAGAATACCCCTCATTATACTATTGGGTTATTTATACCCCTGCAGTCGTACATTGGGTTCAAATATACCCCTCATTTAAACGGAGGGACACGTGTCATCGTCCTGTTAGTCAATTCTAAATATCTCCTAATTAATTAAAAAGACTCAATTACCCATACCCGAAAAATAATATTTTTTTTTGTAAAAACTGAAAAAAACTAAATTTGTTTTACTAAAAACTGAAAAAAAACGAAAATATTTTTTTTTTTCAGTTTTTACAAAAAAAAAAAACTGCTTTAAAAAAACTGAAAAATATTTTCTAAAACAATATTTTTGTAAAAACTGGAAAAAAAAAAGAAGCTAAAAATCAATTTTCTAAAGCAATTAAAAACTGAAAAAAACTGAAATATTTTTAACTAAAAACTGAAAAAAAAGAAAATATTTGTTTTTTCAGTTTTTACAAAAACATTGCTTTAGAAAATTGCTTTTTAGTTTTTTTTCAGTTTTTACAAAAATATTATTTTAGAAAATATTTTCCACCTTTTTTTAAAGCAGTTTTTTTATAAAAACTGGAAAAAAAATATTTTCGTTTTTTTCAGTTTTTAGTAAAAAAAATTCAATTTTTTCCACTTTTTACAAAAAAAAATTGCTTTAGAAAATTGATTTTCAGCTCCTTTTTTTTCAGTTTTTACAAAAATATTGTTTTAGAAAATATTTTTCAGTTTTTTTAAAGCAGTTTTGTTTGTAAAAACTGGAAAAAAAATATTTTCGTTTTTTTCAGTTTTGAGTAAAAAAAAAATTAGTTTTTTCCAGTTTTTACAAAAAAAAAATTATTTTTCGGGCATGGATAATGGGTCTTTTTTATTAATTAGGAGATATTTAGAATTGACCAACAGGACGATGACACATGTCCTTCCATTTAAATGAGAGGTATATTTGAACCCAAAGTATGACTGCAGGGGTATAGATAACCCAAAAGTATAACGAGGGGGTATTCTTAGACCATTTTCGAAAGTAGAAGGGTATATTTGGCCCTTTGCCGATTAATTTATTACTTCCTCGGTTCCATTTTATGTAGGAAAAAGAATAGTTATACTTTTCTGTACTAAAAAGTAATTTGATTTTTATACTTTTTATTTTAGTGAAATGATTTATTGTCACACAATTATTTATTACTTGTTAAAAAACATAAGTTTCAAAAATCTTTTTTAATTTATTTTTTTTTAAACTCTGTACCTAGTTAAATAGTATACAACATAAATTGCGAACGAAAGAGTATATGAAATGTGTGGCTAAGATAATGTTGGGAAGCCAAGTTATTAGGCCCTCAAAGCACGTGAATGACACGTGAGGAGGTACTCTTGCATTGCATGCCATATTGAGTGAAATAATGGAGGTCTTTTCATGGGTTTGCTTTAGCCTTTAGCTGTTAGCAATATGTCAAAAGAAGCTTGTGGTTAAAGGAAGAGAAATCACTTTAAAATTGTCACAAACAAAAGTTGAGACAGACCTGAGTCCATTCACGTACGTAAACATAGAAAATGATAGTAAAATCTCCTTTCGTTTTCACTGAAATCCACGTACATAATGACGACATAACGTTAATTATAATTTTACAGATGATTCACGAAGTGTCTAGTACGTAAAATTGCATGGATTTGTTGTGTTGCGAGACATGCATATATAGTACGTACGAAATGATTGATATTATTGAGATCTCTGCTTGTCTTCTACCGTTGTGCTGGTGCGTGCGATAATTGATAGTAGAAACCAAATAGGTTTACAACTCCTCACACTCATTATAAAGTAGAGATCGTGGCGGATTTAGAGTGTCAAGTACGAGTTCAATTAAATTTACCATTTAATTGTTGAACCCATATTTGAAACTTGAATCTATGAAGTTGCTCTGTTCTCATCGTTCCATTTTCCAGGACCCTCCGCACACTGCTCATCATAAGAAACTGATTCTCAGGCAATGTGTTCTATATATCACAAAATGGAAATAATCTTATACATCATTCTTGATTGCATCCCAAACAATGTGGCAGATATTCTGGTAACGTTTGGCCTGAACTTACCTCTTTCGGATGGCCAACAACCATCGCATCTCCTGCATAATTTAGCTCCCCCACCCTATGTTTTACATGCTTTCAATAAGGAATGTTCGAGAACTCTAGGAGTTAGAAAATCCCAGTTTATAATAACTCTTTCTTATTTCTCTTATATATAAATGTAAAATATAAATATATACCCTTACTAACAAAAAAATAAAAAATAATAAAAGGAGCACTTCTGGTCAAGCCACCTAAACACCGCATAGAACAGGCTAGAAAAAACACACAAAAAAACAAGAAAGGGAGAAGAAACTTAGGTCTAGTTAAAGCTTCGCATAGACAGACATGACCTTCGACTTGTCAAATAAATCACGGAACATCATCCCAGCAACTCTATCAATTTGTCATTTTCTCTGAGTACTAATGCAAAAAATATAACATAGAACTGTGTTTATACATGAAAAAATGCTCGACAAAATGGAAAAATACACGCGCCTTTGCAGACGTCTATGCTAGTGGTATACAAGATCAAACTTGAAAGACCTCCGGAAAGCTCACTTCAATCTATAAGTTGTTGAAATCGCATTGTACTATGCCAAAGAAACTCTGTTTCTGGTATCTGACCAGACCTTGAGCAACCAGAGAATGCTATACCATCGTAACAATATCAGATCAAATTTACACATAAAGCCAACAAAATTGAATCCAGGGGTGGAGAACTGCCGCAAAAGGAAGTCCATCCAAAGCAAAAAATCATCTGATGTCTCCCACAGCCCTGGTAGGACCTTATATATTCAACTGGAACCTTCGCATTGGTGTGCGTAGACACTCAGAGGTTAAACATGCGGTTCCAGTTAGCTTCTCCAGTACTCTTGTGGACAACTTACTTCAGCATGAAATACAATTAGATGTGTAGATCCTTCAGTTTGTCCAGCTTATCTAATCTCCCATTTGGCGAAGGCAAAGCACAATTTTCACCAGAATTCAAGATGACGACTCCATTTTCAGGGGTTTTCTGTGTCTGATGTGTAGCAACTGAGCTACGAATGCCTTCAAAATATGTTGAGAACGGAAAGTATTCGGCACAACGCGCTTTCCATCCTACATGAGCGCATCGAACACATCACTCCAGAGAATTATTAACTATCAAATGTAATTGTATGTCAAAGAAAAATGAGGATTTTGGGTCTCTATTTTGCTAAAAAATGTCAGCACATATATGTAAGTAGCATAGCCGAACTATCACTCGGGACCCATACACCCTAATGAAAATGGCATAAAATGATGAAGGGACATACTATTATTCCTAAAAGACACAGAAAATGAAAGACAAGAATAAGCATGTCAACAACAACAACAACCCAGTGGAATCCCACAAGTGGAGTCTGGGGACAAGAATATTCCTCTCTTTTGGGGACAAGAAAATGAAAGACAAGAATAAGCATGTCAACAACAACCAGTGGAATCCCACAAGTGGAGTCTGGGGACAACTATGTTGCTCGGACTCTACAAAAGTGTTGCCGCACCCGTGTCGGATCCTTCAAAAATGCACTAAATTTGGAGGATCCGACACGCACCCAACAACATTTTTGAAGAGTCCGCTTGAAGAAGTTGCGACTACAGCTAAAAGTCATTTCCTGTAGGTGTCGCACTTAATGGGAATGGGATAGTTACCTATTTTTCTCTTTGGGTAATTGCTTATAAATACCTAAAATCAATCAGAGAAAAGAAGAAGACAAAAAAAAAGACATTTTTACATTTGAAGATGTATTTATTTGAAATGAACAAGTTTGGGTGATCTATCACTGCTGCCACCCTGGATGGCCACACTTGACTAGCACGAGGTTGAACTTACAAGTTAGAATAGTTTGTTGGATAATTAAGCGTTCAATATAATACCAAAATGCAGAAAAAAAAGAAGCATGTTCACAAAACGGGCCAAATAATTCCAATCAGATGGAATACGAATGAGAGGTGGCGGATGTCGCCAATTTCCTCGAATAACATGCACCTTTTAGAAGTTTACTCCTATTTCAATGCTAAAGTTCAGGGAGATAAGGGGGGGGGAGGGGGGGGAGGGGGGGGAG
>NW_027438536.1:0-72000 GCF_000715075.1 Nicotiana tabacum
GATTATCAGTAACCTCGAATTTCTTTTTAGCTTTGACCAAAGACTCAGATTTTTGGTTAAACAGCGGGTTCATGTGAACCCTCTTTACATCACGTGGATCCGCCATGATAGTACTCGTGTACAGGAAGACCTTTGAACAAATTGAATTTAAAAGAATTAGCAAAGAACGTGATGTCTATTGTCTGGTGAAGAGGGTTCGCAATCATGCAAAAATGCATCTTCAAATAGAGTTATATATTATCATCTTTTAGGTAACTTATTAATTTAATAATTCTTAGATTGTCGGAGTACAGAAATTTAATTCAATATCCTATGAGAAAACGGTACCAATATAAAAATCTTATGTGCTTATGGGTGTGTTTGGTATGAAGCGAAAATGTTTTTCAATTTTTTTATGTTTGGTTGTTTTAAATGTTTTGGAAAACATTTTTCTTATGAACTCATTTTCCTCCAATTGGAGAAAAATGTTTTCCTTATCATGAGAAGGGAAAACATTTTCTAAAACTCCTTTTCAACCTTCTCCACCCCTACAAACCCACCCCCTCTCCAAAAAAGGTTTTTTTTTTGTTTTGTTTTTTTCAAATTTCAGTTTTTCCGTTATCACTCACCCTACTACCCCTCTACCCCACCCCACCCCTCCCCCCACCGCAAAAAAAAAAATTACCTTAATTTTATTTTTTACAATTTCAAATTTTTATTTTTTTGTTTTTCGCACCACCAGAAATAAATAAGATTACTACTTGTTTTTCAAGAAAATATTTTCTTGGAAAACATTTTCCGTTATACCAAACACACCCTATATTACTACATTATTTCCAACGTCTTATCTTAACATAAATAGAAGAAAGCGTTCAACATAACACCTTGTAATTGGGATAAAAATAAAGTGCTTTTAATTTTTAATTTGCAGATCGCTTACCGTAAAAATAAAAATATCCTGAAAGTTTGATATAAAAGTAACAAATGATATAATGAATCACAAAATTAATTTACACACATAGAGATCTCCTATCAAAAGGGACCATATAACTAAAAAAAAAATACTTGTAATGGATTATATAATCACCAAATTATCCTTGTCCTGAAATATTATCTTTGATTAAAGGAGCTTCATGTGGTTGGTTTGACGTGGGAAAAAAATCATTTTCGGGAAAATGTTTATTATGAGAAAGGCATATTATTGTTAGATCTGCTTTTAACGATGAAAATAATATATTTGTTCTTTGTATAGGAACTCATGGATAGAAGGAATCTATCAGCAAATATCACGACCCGGATTTTTCCACCCTCGGGAATCGTGAAGGCGCCTACTAATGTGAGCTAGGCAAACCGACTGTTTGAACAAATTACCTTTCTACCCATTTTATATTCTTTAACAATCATAAAACAATAACGTGAAGACAACGGAATTCACAATAAGCGGAAGTAAATCAATAAACTATCTGTATATGAATCAGGTACAACTACTAGAACATCGACTATCCAGAACTGGTGTCACAGTTTCACAGACGGTCTAAGAATGCTACATACAAAGTCTAAAAGATAAATAATACATTATTTCTGAAATAAGTAGAGAAAACATGCTAAAGGGATAGAGGGAGACGCCAGGGCCTGCGAACGCCTGCAGGACTACCTTAGATCTCCGTGTGGACTGAAGGAAGCCACCCAATCTACAGTCCAAAAGTTGCTGTTCCGGGATCAGCACAGAGTGCAGAGTGTAGTATCAGCACAACCGACCCCATGTGCTAGTAAGTGCCTAGCCTAACATCGGCGAGTAGTGATGAGGCTAGGATCGGACTACTAAATAAATATGTGCAATTTAAATATATACAGCAAAAAAGAAGAAATGTAATATACCGTCAAGTATGGAAGAGGAAACATGCTACGGGGAATGATTAATTAAGAATAGAAAGACAAGGGGTAATTAAAAAGAACAACATATCTCAGACATCAACAGACAAATCAAAATCAATGAGTGCACGACATCACCCTTCGTGCTTTTACTCTCGTCCTCACCAAAGCAATCAAGCAATGAAAATGTGCACGACATCACCCTTCGTGCTTTTACTCTCGTTCTCACCATATAATCAATATAATTGGCACGGAATTGTACATCGTGCGGCACGACATCAGCCTTAGTGCTTTACACTCTTTCCTCACAAATCATACACGACATCACCCTTCGTGCTTTAACACTCTCTCACCAAAATAATACACGGCATCACCCTTCGTGCTTTAACACTCTTCCTTACCCAAACAACAATCACAAACAATAGGGCAAGGAAATAAATGAAATTATAACAAGAATCCCGGCAATGGAACATCATCAAGAACATCAACATTCCGGCAAGGGAGATAACAACAAAAGCAACAATATTCCGGTAAGGGAGGCAACATAATAATTCTCTTCTCTTTCTCACTTTTACTTCACAATTCACTTCACAACTTGAGCCAATGCTCTAAAAGGGTTCAATTACCACTTATACTTTCGCATTTCTTTACACAACTAGAGCCAATGCTCCTCAATGTTCAGATTTCACAATTTACTTCCACAAACTTTGCCAACATTAGAAACCATCACCAAGGAATGAATAATACAATAAAGTCATAATAACCACAATAATAAACTCACGGGCATACTTGACACCAATGTATAGATACTCGTCACCATGCATATACGTCATACTCAACAAATATCACTTAGCAAATATGACTCAACTCCTAATCCCTCAAGCTAAGGTTAGACCAAACACTTACCTCGAACTTTCACGGCCAACTCAAGCCTCAAACACCGCTTTTCCTTTTGAATTTGGCTCCAAATCAATTGTATCTAGACATAATCGACTTAATAACATCAATAAACGCTAAACAATGCAATTCCAATGCTTAATTATAGATTTCCTATCATTCTTCCCAAAAGTCAAAAATTGACCCCGGACCCGCTTGGTCAAAATACGAGGTTCGGACCAAAATCCAATCACTCATTCATCCACGAGCCCGAATATATAATTTATTTTAAACTCCGACCCCAAAACGAGGTCAAATTCCCAAATAATAAAAAAGCCCTAGCTCTACCCAAATCCCTAATTTTCTACCCTTAATCTCATGTTCTAGGCCTAGAAATCTAATGGGTATTGCAAAAAATGGAAGAAAACGAGCTTAGGATTATTACATACTTATGAAGTTATGGTGAAGTTTCTCTTCAAAAATAGACCAAGAGGTGTGGAGAAGAAGAAGTTGTGAAATGGTGAAATTCCCGTAATACATTATGTTTTTGAACTTAAAAATAGCTGGGCGGGATTTTGGTCTATGTGATCGCGAAGAAAGGAATGCGATCGCATAGGGTAAAGGGGACAGGTCATTGTGATCGCTGAGCAGGGATTGCGATCGTATAGAGGAAAATGGTGACCCCCTCAGAATTAACTCTATGTGATCGCGGACCTTCTTATGCGGTCGCATAGAACAAATGATGACTCCCAAAATTAACTCTATGCGATCGCATACATTCCTAGGAGATCGCATTGAACAAAAATCTGGACACCAACAACCAACAAAAATACAAGATTTTCTAAGTCCAAAAAAAACACTCCGACACCTATCCGAAACTCATTCGAGCCCTCGGGGCTGCAAGCCAAACATGCATACTAACTCAAAAATATGATATGGACTTACTCGTGCTATCTAATCGCCAAATTAATATCTTAAACAACGAATTTAGCATTAAGATGAAATCACTTAAGAACTTCAAATTTTCCATTTTTCTCAAATATAGTCAGATTCACGTCATTTCACGTCCGTTTCTTACCAAATATCACTGACTCAACTTAAACCACATATAAGACCTGTACCGGGCTCCGGAACCATAATACGGGCTCGATACCATCAAGTTTTAAACACACTTCATTTTCAAAAATTCATTTATTCCAGAAAATAATTTTCTTTAAAAAATTCATTTCTCGGGCTTGGGACCTCAAAATTTGATTCCGGACATACGCCCAAGTCCCATATTTTCCAACGGACCCTCTGTGATGGTTTAAGCGTCAATACCACACAAGAGGGGGGGGGGGTGATTTGTGTGGTACCCAATTTTCGCTATAGAAGAGCCTGGTTCTTCTAGGTATTCCAACTACTACTGTTTGCGGAATAATAAGTACATAAAATAAAGAACACAGACTTTTATGTGGAAAACACCTGGCTCAAAAGGTGAAAAAACCATGACCTACTACTCAGTAGGATTTTCCCAAACTTCCACTAAAATCACTGATCCAAAACAGCATTTACAAAAACTCTTTGTAAACTTAAGGATTAACTCTAATCCCGTTGTGACACACAACCTCAACTGTTGCGATAACTTCAAGTTAGCTATAACTTGAACACTCTAGGTACCTAATATAATTGCTTCTATGAAAGCTAAAAGGTACAACTTTAAATCACCTACTACAAATGAACTAGAATAAAAGATAGACACAATGGAACTGATTCTTTTATCTCGTTAAAGTAGCTTCAGGAGTGCACACTCAAATCACACATAAATTGCTTGCAAAATTGCCTTGCTCTTTTGGTCTCAATTTAGTTTAACTTCTGCGTATGTGCAATACTTGTAAAAGAGAACAATCACTGTCATTTAATAGGTTAGTAATCACAGTTTGATTGGGACTCAATTGCTGGTCTTCTATCGTAGAAGAGTTCATGAAGATCTCAAACTCTAACACTATCTTTATCCTGGATTGTGTTCTCTTCATATAAGGAGACTTTCTCTTCTTATCTAATATGCAACCTTTTCGATCAGATTAGGAGATATTTCGGCTTGATCAGTAGGACTTATCTCCTTCACGTGCATCTCACATGTATAGGTTGATCATGACTGTGCTTCACAAGATGGACATGGTCCATGACTGAGTTCTTTTGTCAATCTTCAAAATTTCACCTGTTCTTGGGCCAACAAATTCCCCCTTTTGATGATGACAAACTATGTGCTTTTTACTGATTTGGAACCTGTAAGAACTCAGCTTAACCATCAATACTAAACTTAGAAAATTCACTTATCATCAAGGACCAGGTTAATTAGGTTATAAATATCACTTATTTCAGAATGTGTAAAGCACAATATCTCTTCCTCCTTTTGGCATCATCAAAAAGTTGCATACGAAGTATGATACCCAGATTTTACTAAGTACTCATGGCCACTGGGGAAAACTTTAAGTGCAATCATCAGTAATCAAACAAACATATTTAAACTATCAAGGACAGATTAATCATTGAACAAGAAAAAAATGTTGTTATCATTAATAGAGATATGTTGCCATCTACAATCCACAAAAAGAAAGAAACATTCAAACCATGAGCAAAAAACAGAAAAATCCCTAATCTGGGTCACTAGGGGTACAAAACAAGTTCAGGAGACAGAAGCTAGGAGTCCTAAGGCTTGGAGGAACTGGAGGGTTGGGTTTGAGTTTGGAGAGATTCAACATGTTCTGAAAAATTCCATCATTCTTCTCCTTTTCTTTGGCAAGATCAATTTTGAGACCATCCCTCTCAGTTTCCACTTCAACCACACGAGCCTTGAGCCTAGCAATTTCAGCTTCCTTGGTTGTACATTTTTGAACCAGAGTCCTAACTTTGCTGTTGATGGGTGTCTTCTGGGATGAACCAGGTTCAATGGGGATGACATTGACTGGATAGTCACAAGCAAGAAGAGTTTTGATACCAAAGTGTTCCTTGCTCGAGGCCATTTCCCATTTCTTCAGAGGCACATTTTGCCTGTCCAGAACTGTGGTTAGAATAAAGCCATATGGAGTAGCATGAGCCTTGGAGCAATTTATGACCCTGTCTAGCAGTTTGATAATGAAGGCAGGCCAGTTGATTTGCTTTCCTCTCTCCAGGAAATCCATAAGAACCAGATCCTTGTAGTTAGCAGTGTTCCTTCTCTCCTGTCTGGGAAATAAGCACTTGTTGACAAATTCAAACATAACCTTATGCTCAGGCCTTATCTCACTTTTCTGCACAGCCCTGGCTTCATTCACCTCCTCTGAATCACAAAACCTCTTGGTGATTTTAAGGGCAGTAGGGAGGGAGTCCAGGCATGGCCATATTTGTCTTGTATAGTCATCAAACCCTTCAGAGGGTATGTCCAGGATCTCTCCCAGTTTTTCTGCATCAAACTGCACTTGGACTCCTTTCACCAGGCTACTAACAACTCCATCCTTAACAACATTGGCCATAAATTCAATCAGCTCATTTCTGGCTAGCCTACCATCCATCTGAATCCTTCCATCCCTAAGCAGCTAAGGCATCCACTAATCTCATCATTCCTGGTTCCACCAGGTCCTTCAACAGTCTACCCTTTAAAATCTTTCTTCTACAAAAAATGGCAAGCTTGTCCTGTTCCTTCTCAGAATCATTTTCTTCTTCTTCTCCACTCCAGTCATCATCATCAGAAAATTTTGATTATTTGGTTTTCACTGCAGATCTTGTCCTCTTGGCTAGTGTGGGTTCAGCAGCTACATGTACAGAGGAAGACTTCTTGGAGGAGATCTTGGGCTTTTTAGGCTTGGGTGTAGGAACCTCCACTGTTGTACCCCTTTCTTGATGGACTAGTTCCATCCCCTCTTCCTCAACAGCCTCTGAGGATTATGCAATCTTTCCCTTTCCTTTATCCATTTTCTTTTTCTTACTTTCTTCTAAGGCCCTTTGTAGATCAGTTTCACTCTGTTTCACCCTGCTTCTTGTGGCTCTACCCCTTGGCAATGAAGGGGTAGTAGGTGTTGGGGATGAAGCCTTTCTTTTCTTGAAAGGCTTGGGAACATTTAGGGCTTTTGTTGTGGGAGTTCTGCGTTTCTTTGTGTCATAGCTTGCTCCAACCTTTTTCAATAGATCTGCTAGGGTCTCTTTAGTGGATGTAACAAGTTCATCTCTCTGTGTGCTCAGATGAACCAACCCCTCAGCAGCTTCCCCAGAACCACTTCCCCCTGACTTCATGACACTCTCTTCTACCCTTTCATGTTCAACCCCACAGATGGTAGGCACTATAATTTTTCCAATTCCCCTCTCTTCACCACATGCACCCTCTCTCTCTTTTTCATTTTCAAAATTCTTTTTACCTCCACTCTTACATTTCTCAGGAAATTCAACATCCCTAATTGGTCCAACCAGAACAAACCTAGTCTCTAGGTTTTCAATCACAGATGAACTTACCTCAGAAGGAGATTCTTGAGTCTTTTTAGAGTCAGAAGACCCATGTCCTTCCCCCTCAGTAGCGTATTGATAGGATTCAGACTCGGAGCTGGAGTCGGAATTTGGAGCTTGGCTTTCTTTCTCTTGGCTTGCTTTCACCTTTCATTTAAAGCCTTCCTTAGAGCCCCAGATGCTACAGTCTTTCGAGCAAGCATTTTCACCCTTCGTAGTCTAGGTTTTGGAGATATACTGGGTGGAGTAGATGAGGATGAATTTGAGGGAGATGGTGGTGGAGGAGTTCCAGGATTTTCTTGTGGGTTAGAAATGGTTGTTGGTTTCTTGAGAGAATTTGGGAATTTTGGAGAAGAGGGCAAGTGAAAGTGAAGAAGAGTTTTTGACGGTTTGGAGTCATGATGAAGGCTGTAGAAATGATGTGTATTTAAAAGGAATTACACATTTAATAAGTAACAACAGCCTTTTGCAGTGGTCAAATATGAGTTTAATCAACCTGAAATTCCAGATTTTGAATGATCTATTTGGCTTCCTTAGATATTAGGCAAAAATTACGGTTTAGAGTTCTAGGTGGATGGAACTAGTTCAATGCTAACGGATAGAATTTTCTAGGAATTTGACAAGTATAGGACTTCTGCTCATGATTGAATTATTAATCTTTCTAATTGTGCATAGTATAGAAAACATACCTAAGCTTTCATATGAATCCATACTGATGAACCAGGTTCTTCATTTAGAACTCTCTTGAACATGCCTCAAATGCCATAATAGAGAAAATTTTGTAAGAGATCAGTGAGTCATATAAACACATGTCACAGGAGTATACTAATTAAAGTATGAAGCTGAGCAAGAATTAATCTAGATATTTACACAAGTTTAGAATTCCTAGCCAAAAAAATATTTTTTTTTCATTTGTGCATTCTGAGTTGGACCTATTAGGTGATCTTAATCATCCCTAATTCCAACTTGTTCCTCTCAAAGTTTTCTCTACTCAATTCTTTAGTGAAGATGTTAGCAATTTGCTTATCAGTAGCACAAAATTCTATGGAGATCAATCCTTTCTCATAGTTATCTCTGAAGAAGTGATGTCTAACATCTATTTGCTGAGTCCTCTTATGATGAACAGGGTTCTTTGTCATACTTATAGCACTACTGTTATCACAGAATATAGGAATGAAACCGACTTCAATGCCAAAATCTACCAGCTGATGTTTGATCCATAGCAATTAAGCACAACAAGAGGCAGCAACAACATAATTGAGCACAACAAGAGGCAGCAGCAACATACTCAGCCTCAGCAGTGGATAAGGCCACTGAATTTTGCTTTTTAGTGGCCCATGATACAAGACATGAACCAAGAAAGTGAGCCATACCTGAGGTGCTTTTCCTATCCACAGGGAAACCTGCATAATTAGCATCAGCATATCCTACTAGATTGAAATTACTACCTTTGGGATACCAAAGACACAGATCAATGGTGTATTTCAAGTATCTTAGTACCCTCTTGAAAGTAGTCAAGTGAGACTCTTTTAGATTAGCCTGGAAGCGAGCACAAAGCCCTACACTGAAGACTATGTCAGGATTGCTAGCAGTAAGATACAAGAGTGAACCAATTATACCCCTATACAACTTTTGATCAACTGATGAACCAGGTTCATCAATGTCTAATTTTGTGGCAGTTGCAATGGGGGTGTCTATTTCCGTTGATTCCTCCATTTTAAACTTTTTGATAAGCTCTTTTGCATACTTCTGCTGATGGATCATGATTCCATTTGGGCTTTGTTTGATCTGTAAGCCTAAGAAGAAGTTAAGCTCACCCATCATACTCATTTCAAACTCTCTCCCCTTTAATTTTGCAAAATCCTTACTTAGCTTATCAGTGGTGGCCCCAAAGATTATGTTATCAACATATATTTGTACCACAAGGAGATCCTTACCTTTTTTCCTTAAGAATAAGGTACTGTCAATTTTACCTCTTTTGTACCCATGTTCAAGCAAAAATTTGGATAGTCGTTCATACCATGCTCTTGGAGCCTTCTTGAGTCCATAGAGAGCCTTGTCTAATTTGTACACATGCTCAGGACATTCCATGCTCTCAAACCCTAGAGGTTGTTTCACAAACACTTCTTCTTTCAGGTAGCCATTCGGGAAGACACTTTTGATATCCATCTGATGAAGAGTGAATTCCATGTGTGCTGCAAAGGCTATGAGGAGTCTTATTGCCTCTAGTTTTGTAACTGGAGCAAAAGTCTCATCATAATCTAAGCCCTCCTCTTGGCTGTAACCTTGGACCACCGGTCTTGCCTTGTTTCTTGTAACTATTCCATCTTCATCAAGTTTATTTCTGAAGACCCATTTTGTACCAATAACTGATCTGTCCTTGGGTCTTGGAACTAGATGTCGAACTTGACTTCTCTCGAACTGATTGAGTTCATATTGCATTGCATTCACCCAATCTGCATCCTGTACAATCTCAACAACATTTTAGGTTTAGTAAGAGATAAAAAGGCATCAAAATCACACAAATTCTTTAATTGTGATCTAGTTTTGACTCCAGATGTTGGATCAGTGATAATATTCTCAATAGGATGAGAACTTTGATACTTGTGAGGTTTCACAACCAACTGGTTTCTGCTAGATATTTCTCCCATGTTTTTTTGCTGAGGAACAGGTTCATGAACAAGTTCTTTTAGGGGATTTGTTTCAATTCCTCTTTGATCAGTTCCCCCTGTCAGGTTGCCCTAAATGGAAGAACCTGTTCCATCACCTGTTCCTTCTTTTGGTGCCACTATAACTTGTGCTGAGGCTTCAGTCAAATCCCTTACCAATCCAATGGCTTCATCTTCATGTTCATGTCTCTCAGAAAGAATGTTAGTTTCATTAAACACTACATGCACACTTTCTTCTACACACAAAGTTCTTTGATTGAACACTTTATATGCTTTTCTATGTGAAGAATATCCCAAGAATACTCCCTCATCACTTCTGGGATCAAACTTACCCAGGGAGTCTTTTCCATTATTGTACACAAAGCACTTGCATCCAAATGCCCTAAGATGGGATATATTTGGTTTTCTCCCTTTGAGTAACTCATAGGAAGTCTTCTCTACAAGAGGTCTAGTCATTCATCTATTGATAATGTAACATGCATTGTTTACAGCCTCTGTCCAGAAGCTGTGGGGCAGTTTACTAGAAAGAAGCATAGTCCTAGCCATGTCTTCAAGAGTCCTGTTCTTTCTTTCAACTACTCCATTTTGTTGAGGAGTCCTATGGGCAGAGAAGTTATGATCTATACCATTCTCATCACAGTATTCAACAAACTTAGCATTTTCAAATTCAGTTCCATGCTCAGACCTAATGGATGCAAGTTGATTTCCTAATTATTTCTGAGTTTTTCTAACAAAAGCAGTAAACATGTCAAATGCTTCATCTTTAGATGTTAGAAATAGTACCCAGGTAAATCTAGAATAATCATTAACAATTACCATTACATATTTCTTTCCACCTCTGCTCAGGGTTCTCATTGCACCACAGAGATCCATATAGACCAGTTCCAACGACTTGGTTGTGCTTACTATTTTCTTGCTTTTGAAGGATGATCTTACATGCTTCCTCCTTGCACAAGCCTCACAAACTTTGTCTTACTTGAACTTGATGTTAGGTAACCCTATCACCAAGTCCTTAGAGACTAATTTATTTAGCTGATTCAGACTGGCATGACCAAGTCTTTTGTGCCACAGGTGGGGATCATTATCCAATACACTTAGGCAGGTGAGTTCATTTTCTGAAAGAGTAGACAAATCTACAATGTATATATTGTAAACTCTTTTTCCCTGCAAAACAATCTTGTCAGTGGTAAGGTAAATCACAAATCATTTAGTAGAGGTAAATGCTACAAGGTTATCTCTGTCACACAGTTGTGACACACTGATCAGGCTGTATTTCAAGCGATCTATCAAGTAGACATTCTCAATGGAGTGAGAGTCTGTCTTACCTACCTTTCCAACCCCAATAATCACACCTTTCTTCCCATTTCCAAAGGAGACATTACCTCCCTTTAAGTCCTCCAGCAAAAGGAACTGGTACTTGATTCTAGTCATATATATTAAGCAACCACTATCCATGTACCATATTTGGCTACTTCCATTCACTTGGACCTCTTGTTCATCATCTGATTCTCCAATGGCCATAAGTGCTTGTTCATCTCCAGCTTCATCTTCTGAGTCCTCATCTGATTTTTCTCCCCAGGCAGCAACCGTAGCCTTTGTTGATCCTTTGTTCCTTTTTGGTTGAACCTATTCCTTCTTCCTATTCCTTCGTTCAGCCCTTTCCTTTTTCCACTCAATTTCCCATTGAGGACAGTTCTTGATCATGTGATCAGTCTTACCACATTTGTAGCAACCCTCATTGGTCTGTTTCTCAGGAGCCCTTGGTTTGTTGAAGGTTGTACCTCTTGAATAACCCTTGCCTCTCATTAGGTACTTTTTTAAATCTCTTGTGATCATAACCATTTCATCATCCTCCAGATCTGAACCTTCAGCAATTCTGAGAGCCAGACTTCTTTCCTTCTTGGGTGCATCTATTTTCATGGTTTGCCTTATTAGTTCATAGGTAGTGAGGTTTCCAATTAGTTCATTCAGCTTGAGAGTAGCAATATTCTTTGATTCCTGAATAGCAGTGATTTTGCTTTCCCAAGGGACTGGCAGAACCCTTGTCAAAATCTTCTCAACTTTGTCTTCTTCAAGAATAACCCTTCCAAGAGACTTAAGTTCATTTGTAAGTGTGGTGAACCTTGTATACATCTCTTGGACGGTTTCTCATTCCTTCATGGTGAAATTCTCATGTTGAGAGTACAACAGTGTTCCTATGGACCTCTTCACTTAAGGTGTTCATTCATGGGCCACTTGCAAAGTGTCCCTGATTTCTTTAGCGGTGCTACAACTTTGAATTCTACTATACTCATCTGTACCCAGTCCACACACAAGCCATTTCTTGGCCTTGGTATTCTTCTCCCATTTCTTCAAGTCTTCAGCAGTGCAGTCAGCTCTTGTCTTTGGCACATCCACTCCTTCAACATTCTTCTTAGTAGTTGCTAGAGGACCATCAGTGACTATGTCACAGAGTTTATAGTCTTCTCCTATTATGTGATCCCTCATCCTGTTCTTCCACCAAGAATAGAACTGACCATTAAAAAGTGGAGGCCTAGCAGTGGATTGCCCTTCCCAGTTCCAAGGTGGTGCACTTATTTTGATCTTTTCCTAAGGTGTTAGCTTCTTCAAGGATAACCTGCTCTGATACCAATTGATGTTTTAAGCGTCAATACCACACAAGAGGGGGGGGGGGTTGTGTGGTACCCAATTTTCGCTATAGAAGAACCTGGTTCTTCTAGGTGTTCCAACTACTACTGTTTGCGGAATAATAAGTACATAAAATAAAGAACACCTGGCTCAAAAGGTGAAAAAACCACGACCTACTACTTAGTAGGATTTTCCCAAACTTCCACTAAAATCACTGAGCCAAAACAGCATTTACAAAAACTCTTTGTAAACCTAAGGATTAACTCTAATCCCGCAGTGGCACACAACCTCAACTGTTGCGACAACTTCAAGTTAGCTATAACTTGAACACTCTAGGTACTTGATACAATTGCTTCTATAAAAGCTGAAAGGTACAACTTTAAATTACCTACTACAAATGAACTAGAATAAAGATAGACACAATAGAACTGGTTCTTCTATCTTGTTCAAGTGGCTTCAGGAGTGCACACTCAAATCACACATAAATTGCTTGCAAAATCGCCTTCTCTTTTGCTCTCAATTTAGTTTAACTTTTGCATATGTGCAATACTTGTAAAAGAGAACAATCACTGTCATTTAATATGTTAGTAATCACAGTTTGATTGGGACTCAATTGCTGGTCTTCTATCGTAGAAGAGTTCATGAAGATCTCAAACTCTAACACTATCTTTATCCTGGATTGTGTTCTCTTCATATAAGGAGACTTTCTCCCCTTATCTAATATGCAACCTTTTTTATCAGATCAGGAGATATTTCTGCTTGATCAGTAGGAATTATCTCCTTCACGTGCATCTCACCTGTATAGGTTGATCATGACTGTGCTTCACAAGATGGACCTGGTCCACGACTGAGTTCTTTTGTCAATCTTCAAAACTTCACCTATTCTTGGGCTAACACTCTAGGATCGTCAAATCACGAGTCCGGGTCCGTTTACCCAAAATATTTACCGAAGTCAACTTAAATTCATTTTAAAGTCAAATTCATCATTTTTCATATATTTTCACATAATGGCCTTTCGGCTACGCACCCGGAATGCTTACGCAAATCGAGGTAATACTGAAAGAGGTTTTTAAGGCCTCGAAACACAGAATTTATTTTAAAAACAAGTGATGACGTCATCACATTCTCCACCTCTAAAACAACCGTTCGTCCTCGAACGGACCTAAGAAAGAAGTACCTGAGTCGGGGAAAAGATGGGGATAACGACTATGCATATCGGGCTCTAACTCCCAGGTTTATGCCTCAGCAGGCTGACCTCTCCATTGAACACGAACAGAAGGAAAACTCTTCGATCTCAGCTGATGAACCTGCCGGTCTAGAATAGCTACCGACTCCTCCTCATAAGACAAGTCCTTGTCCAATTGGACAATGCTAAAATCTAACACGTGGGATGGATTGCCGTGATACTTCCGAAGCATGGACACATGAAACACTGGATGCACGGCTGATAAGATCGGTGGTAATGCAAGTGATGACCTTTTGGTTCATCACAACAAAGATCAAGGAACTCATGGATAGCATAAAAGATTGAAGGAATCAATCAGAGAAAATCAATTAAAGTACATGAGATTAAAGGAATCATTGATACTGACAGAATCAATTAAGGCTAAACTGAAGGAATCAAATCAATCAAGAGTATCGAAGATCTTGCAAGATAATCAATCAAGTATCTAAATCTGGACGTAGAAAGATTCAAGGATCACGCATAAGGGAAGTCCTGGTTGCTGAATAACCTTATTCTTGGAAAGAATCAATCTCTTTCCAAGGATAAAACCTCTTGGGTTGGCAAATATCTCCAGAATTCAAGCCTCTCTCAAAGTATTTAAACTTGTATCTATACTCTAGCACATATATTTTGAACGAACCAAATACCCTCTCTTTGTTCTACTGTAAACAAGTATTGTAGCTCTATTAGACCTGTTGTGTAACAAGTTAGAGAAGAAAGAGAGAACAACACCGGTGAGGCATTGTATAAAAAACGAGTAATATAGAAATTGAGCTATCAGTGTAGATCATATCATTCACTGTGTACTCGAGAAACTCATTCACTGAAAGAGAAATCCCTTACAACCCAAGGGGACTGGACTAGGATCCACATTGAATCTGAACCAGTATAAAATTCATATGTCTTTAATTCCTGCATTTAATTTCTGCATCTTAAATTCTGCCCTTACTGTTATCACGTTATTATATCTAGTCGACTAATTAGAAAACTAGTCAACTGGTAGTGATTAATTTTAAAAATAAATAATTCACCCCTCTTGTACTTTCAATTGGTATTAGAGCAAGGCTCACATTTTCTTTTACTTAACAATTTGTGAGAAAAGATCAAGGCAAATCAAGTTAGCATAGGAAAACTCTTTCAAGAAGGAACTTCGCAAGTAAGGCCATCATACTACAATAGACAACATTTCTCCCACTGGAAAATGCGTATGGAAAAATATGCAAAGGCTTATGATGTTAAAGTCTGGAGAGTTATCAAAAAGGGAACTATCCTCTGTCGGCTGCTGCTCAACCACTTGCTGATCCTAAAGATATAGATTCATATACAGATGAGTGAATGACAGTTGTACAAATCAACAATAAGGCAAGAAATTTGCTCTTTAATGCTATAAGTGGTGAAGAGTATGAGAAAATCTCCAGTTGTAATACAACCAAAGAGATGTGGGATAAGCTTGAAGTTACATATGAATGAACCAACAAAGTAAAAGAAACATATATCAACATGTTGGTTCATTATTATAAACTCGTTCAGATTAAACAAGGAGAATCTATTGAAGAGATGTTTGCCAGATTCTATAAAATCATTAGCGATATAAAAGCTTTTGGCAAGCCATACTCAAGTGGTAATCAAGTTAGAAAGATTCTTAGAAGCCTACCAACTATTTGGCAGACCAAAGTAGCCACACTTGAATCACAGGATCTGAATAAGTTATCATATGATGAACTTCGAAGAGACCTCATAGCTTCGAGAAAGCACATCTTAAGAAAACAAACCAAGAAGAAAAGAAGAAAAAAATTGCATTCAAGGCCACAACCGAAATAGCTGAAAATGATATCGATGATGATCATGAAGCTCTTCAAGAAGAAATTGCTATGATGTCAAGAAACATGGATGGTTTAATTAGAAGATTCAGGAATACGAGATGAGGAAGGATTCCACCTAGGCAATCCAGGCAATATAACGAACAAGATAAGAATGATGGGAAATGCTATGAGTGTGGAAGATTTGGACATATTCAAGCTGAGTGTCCAGATATAAAAAGAAAAATCTCCAGAGGTTTCAACAAGAACAAATCATTTGGAAGCTGGACTGATGAAGACAGTTCAGAACACGAAGAAATAGCAAATCTTTGCTTCATGACAATTCTGGAAAACGATATGAACAAACTTTCAGGATGCTGGATAGATGAGGACACTTCAGACGACGAATGCAAAGATAACAATAAAAACTGTTTCGTGGCACAAGGTGAAACAAGCGAGGTAAGGTCTTATAACTGTGAAAGATGTAATGAATTGTAGGATATTCTTGATCTTACTTTGAAAGAGTCTCAAAACATTACGAATGAACTAAAAAGAATCAGCAATGAAGTAAAAGATTGGAAGCTCAAACATGAAGTATGTGAAATCGAAAAAGAAGTACTTCAAGAAAAGTTTGAGGAATTGAAAATGCAAGTCAATGGCATGCGCAAATTCACCAGTCATAGTTCTATCAGGTCAAACCAGGCGACTTACAAGTCACTGGAAAAGGACCAGCCAGAATAGAGTCCACCAGTACTAACACTAATGAAAGGCCCAAAAATGGGTCAGGAGTTACGTGTCACTACTGCAACAAAAGTGGACATAAATATTTTTTTTGTCGATTTAGTAAGTCAAATATTTCAAGATAGATTTGGAAACCCAAAAACAATTCTGAACCTGGAAGTACTAACCAACCAGGACCCAAACAAGCTTGGGTACCTAAAAGAAAGTAATCACTATGTTTTGCAGGAACACTACAGGAGAAGTCAAAAAGGAAAATGGTACTTAGATAGTGCATGTTCTAGTTACATGATAGGTGATAAAAACCTGTTCAAGGAAGTTACAGAAATAGATGGAGGAAGCATTAAGTTTGGAGATGACTCAAAAGGAAAAATAATCGCTACCGGAACAATTCCCTCCAATAACAACTGCGATATCACTAAGGTTTATCTTGTTAATGGACTTAACTACAATCTTCTGAGTATAAGTCAGCTATGCGACTTAGGGCATGAGGTAAATTCTAAGAAAACATATTGTGCTATTGAAGATGAGACATGTAAAATAATCCTCCCAGGTAAAAGGTATGAAAATGTTTACATTCTTGATAGTTTTGAAAATATAGATGGTCATATCTATTTAACTTCCATATTTGATGATCCCTGGTTATGGTATAGGAAACTTGGTCATGCAAGCAAACATTTGGTAGAAAAACTTTCTAAGCATGAATTAGTTATCGGTTTACCCAAACTGAATTTTTCTAGAAATCATATCTGTGATACTTGTCAAATTGGAAAACAAACTAGAAATTTTTTTAAAAAACAAGGATATTGTATCTACCTCTAAGCCTTTGCAACTTCTTCACGTGGATTTATTTGGTCCTACTAGAACTGCTAGCATAGGAGGAAAATGATATGCTTTTGCTAATGTTGATGATTACTCACGTTTTACTTGGGTGATTTTCTCATCTCATAAATATGAAGCGTTGAAATTTTTTTAGATCTTCTGTAAGAAGGTTTAAAGAGAAAAAGAGTATCTTATTACAACAATCCAAAGTGATCATGGTGGAGAATGTGAAAGTGGAGCATTTGAAGACTTCTGTAATGATCAAGGATATACTCATAATTTCTTTGCACCAAGATCACCACAATAGAATGGAGTCATTGAAAGGAAAAATAGAACCTTACAAGATATGGCATAAACTATGTTACTAGATCATTTACTGCCAAATTATTTCTGGGCAGAAGGAGTAAGTACAACATGTCACATTCTCAACCGATGTCTCATAAGGCCTATTCTGAAGAAAACACCTTATGAACTATGGAAATGTAAACGTCCTAATATTAGTTACTTTCATCCCTTTTGAAGTAAGTGTTTCATTCACAATAACGGTAAGGAAAATCTTGGAAAATTCAATCCAAGAAGTGATGAAGGTATTTTTCTGGGCTATTAATTGAATAGTAGATCCTTTAGAGTCTATAATAAATGCACATTATATGTGGAAGAATCTGTACATGTTATATTTGATGAAAATAACTCCTCGACCGAGAAAGGAATTACTGCAGGTGATGAAGATCAAGCTCAAGAAATTCAAGAGATAAGCAAATCCCAAAAGTCGACTGACGGATCTGATTTTGTGATAGAGTCAACTAGTGAAACCAGCAACAATCCACCAGAACCTCCGAATGGGTCAACTACTCATATAGTTCGTCCAAATGAATG
Source organism: Nicotiana tabacum (assembly GCF_000715075.1). Lineage (NCBI taxonomy): Eukaryota > Viridiplantae > Streptophyta > Magnoliopsida > Solanales > Solanaceae > Nicotiana > Nicotiana tabacum. The sequence goes on from NW_027438536.1 coordinate 17,943, forward strand.
GAGAAGTGAACCTAAATATCCTCAAAAATTCATCATAGGAGATCCAAGTGAAGGAATGAAAACCAGATGAGCTCTCAAAAAGAAAGCAAACATAGCATTAATCTCTCAGATTGAGCCAAAGAAGATAGAGGAAGCTCTAAAAGACTTAAGTTGGATGCAAGCTATGTAGAAAGAGTTAGGTCAATTCGATAAAAATCAAGTATGAAAATTGATACCCAAACCTGAAAGTGTTCCTGTAATTGAAACAAATTGGGTTTTCAGAAACAAATTGAATGAGGATGGAAAAGTTATAAGAAACAAAGCCAGATTAGTTGCTCAAGGATATTTACAATAGGAAGGAGTTGACTATGACAAAAAATTTTGCCCCAGTATCTCGACTGGAATTTATACAAATCCTTCTGGCATATGCATCTTTTAAGGGATTCAGGCTATTTCAGATGGATGTTAAACGTGTCTTCTTGAATGGTTTCATTGAAGAGGAAGTATACGTGAAACAACCTCCTGGGTTTTTAGATTCAAAATTTCCCTATCATTTATATAAGCTAACCAAATCGTTATATGGACTAAAGCAAGCTCCACAAGTATGGTATGAAAGACTCAGTTCATTTCTTATTGACCGTGGTTTTACAAGAGGTAAAATAGACACTACTCTATTTATTAAACGATCATCAGAAGGTAATCTCATCATTCATATTTATGTTGATGATATTGTTTTTGGTAGTGCTAATCCTCTTATGTGCAAGGATTTTTCAAATCTTATGCAAAGTGAGTTCGAAATGAGCATGATGGGGAGACCTAACGTTCTTCCTTGGACTTCAAATCCAACAATTTGAAGAAGGAACATTCATATGTAAGACCAAATATAAAAAAGAGTTAATCCAAAAATTCGGCATAAGCAATGCTAAAGATATTGGCACACCAATGAGTCCTTCAACAAGTCTCAACAAAGACGAACAGAGAATCCCTGTTGATGAAACTAAGTATCGTGGAATGATTGGCTCACTTCTTTATCTGACTACTAGTCGACCGGATATTATATTTAGTGTTTGTAAATGTGCCAGGTTTTAGTTAGCTCCTAAGGAATCACATCTGACTGCAGTAAAAATAATTATTCGATATCTCATCGGAATTGTCTCTCATGGACTATGGTATTCTCGTTCTAACAAATTTAAATTAGAAGGTTTTTTAGATGCTGATCTTGCAGGTGATAAGGAAGACAGAAAAAGCACAAGTGGAACATGTCAATTACTTAGCAAAGCATTGATATCATGGAACAGTAAAAAAACAAGCATCAGTTGCATTATCTACTACTGAAGCTGATACATCTCTATTGGACAATGTTGTGCACAATTATTATGGATGTCTCATCAACTTGGTGACTATGAACTATCCTTTAAGCCTATACAAATTTTCTGTGATAATTTTAGTGTTATATGTCTTTCTAAAAATCCTGTGCATCATTCTAGGGCAAAGCATATAGATATCAAGCATCATTTTATTAGAGATCATGTTCTTAAGAGAAATATAGAAATATCTTTTGTTGGAACAACTGATCAATTAGCGGATATTTTTACCAAGCCTTTATTAGAAGAAAGATTTTGTTCTCTAAGAGAATTGCTTGGTATTATTTGCATTAATAGTTAATATTAGGACCTATATGCCATTATTTTATTTTGTAGGCCAAATGTTCGATATCTGTTCTTAATTATTAATTATGCCTCCAATTTCCCTCTCTTTTCCTCTCTTTTCACATTAGTCGCAGAGTCAAAGAAGGAAAGACAATCAGCATGTCTGATCAACTAACGTTTTTTCCTTTTCTGTACTCAATCATCAGAATCCCTCTTTTTAATGTTGTACCTTCTTTTCAATCTCCATCGTCTCTATCGCCTAAAAAAACCCTTCTTCGAAGCTTTTCCCAAACACAAAATCTCCTTAATGGACAAACACCCCAAAAATCCCTCTGCCTCCACTAGGAAGAGCACCCGCTCCAGAGATAAACCCCCTTCTCAGCTCCTTGAACAGGTAGACCTAGGGTCCAATCATTCTGAGGGGTTTGCCTCTTCTTAGGAAGATTTTTTTGATCATTCTCAACCTTTAGGAGAAACAGTTTTGGAAAAACAACCTATGGAAGAACCCCATATTTCCTTCACTCCAAAGAAATCAAAAATAGATCTTTCTAGTTCCCTAGAGTCGGACTTCAATTTCTGGGATTCTCCAAATAGAGACTTTTTCATTGCCCTAAAAGACAAGCCTATTGCTCATGAGAGGGTAGTCGACCTTCATGACATGAAAACCTTAAATTATAAGGTAAAAGATCTCTTTGTTTATCAAGGGTGGTCAGGGTTCTTTTCTGTTCCTCCGCCTAAAGTCTATGAACCCCTAGTAAGAATGTTTTATGCCAATCTTCGCTCTAGTAAGTCTGATAAGTTGGAGTCTTTAGTATTAGGAAAGCATATTGTTCTTGATTGTACCATGTTTGATTCAATCTTTTAGTATAAGTGTTCTGGTTTCCCCATGCTTTTTAAAAATTCTTGGCCCGATGATTTTGAAATTCCTTTTGATCAAGCTAAAAGGTGTATTGCTGAGTGTCCATTCGAATCCCTCCCAAACCAGTTAGGCCGTAGTGATGTTAGTTTCAAAACTCGAGTTTTGTCCCACATTGTTGCAACCATTCTGCTTCCTTGTACTAGCTCCTTCTCCACCTTCTCTCAAAGAGACACTTTCTGGTCTATTGCCTTGTGACCAAACTCAAAATTAGGTTGTTCTCTTGGGTCATCAATTTTATGATTGAAAGTGCAGATGATCTCACTAGTCTACCCTACGGTATGGACATCACTCACATTCTGGAAGCTCACAATATTTCCACATCTGCGTATCCATTTACCTTTGTTTCAAAATCTTACAACTCCCGAGCTTTTGCAAGTATGGGGTATGTGTATGTGAAGGGCTCATGGGTTAAGAAACAAGAAGGAGATGCCAAGAATGCTCAAACATACTCCAAACCTAAACCTTCTACTTCCCATCCTAGCCATAGTGACCCTGACCTTGCTGAAAAGCTTAGTGCCATTGACAATCATCTCTCTGTAATCAAAGATCTACTCATTGCCATTTAGTCCATTGTTGGTACCATTCATGCTATCTCTAAAGAAACAGGGTCTGATGTTTCCAAGATAAGAGTTGCGGTTCTTAGAGTAAGGGAAAACGCTATCAAGGCATTTAAGGAGGTTAATGATAGGCTTGATGGAATGAGTGTTTCAGCCAATGCCAGCTTTGATCTACTGAAGGAGGCGATCTGCAATACTCTTACCTATTTTTCGCGTCGTTAATGTGGAAGTTTAAGACAATTTTTTTGCTGTGCTCTTTTTGGGCTGAAAAATTAGTTGGTGGATAATATTTTTTGTTTTCTCTTGTCTTGCTATAACTCTACCAGCACAACCTGTTGTAAATCTTGTTTTTGTATGTCGTATTTTGTTTATTCCGTCTTTGCTGATGTCAAAAGGGGGAGAAAGGATATATGTATTGTACAGGTACATACAAGAATAAGTTGACTGAAGGGTAAGTCAACTTGGCACTTTTTGAGGGGGAGTCATAGAACCTGCAGAAGAAGTCGACTTCATGTGCCTCAACAACTATCACCAGACAAAGTCAACTACTCTCATTGAGGGGGAGTAAAATACAGGAAAGTCAACTGATGTTATACATATATATTATTTTGTCATCATCAAAAGGGGAAGATTGTTAGATCTGATTTTAATAATGAAAATAATATATTTGTTCTTTGTATTGGAACTCATGGATATAAGGAATCAATCAGCAAAGATCAAGGAACTCGTGGATAACATAAAAGATTGAAGGAATCAATCAGAGAAAATCAAGGAAAAGCATACGAGATTAAAGGAATCATTGATACTGATAGAATCAATTAAGCCTAAACTGAAGGAATCAAATCAATCAAGAGTATCGAAGATCTTACAAGATAATCAATCAAATATCTAAATCTGGAACGATTATTCAAGGATCATGCATAAGGGAAGTCGTCGTTGCTGAATAACCTTATTCTCGGAAAGAATCAATCTCTTTACAAGGATCAAATCTCTTGGGTTGGCAAATCTCTCCAGAATTCAAGCGCCTCTCAAAGTATTTAAACTTGTATCTGTACTCTAGCACATATACTTTGATCAAACCAAATACCCTCTCCTTGTTCTACTGCAAATAAACATTGTATCTCTACTAGACTTGCTGTGTAACAAGTTAGAGAAGAAAGAGAGAACAACACTGGTGATGCATTGTATCAAGAAGAAACGAGTGATATAGAAACTAAGCTATCGGTGTAGATCACATCATTCACTATGTACTCGAGAAACTCATTCACTGAAAGAGAACTCCCTTGCAACGCAAGGGGACTGGACTAGGATTCACATTGAATCCGAACCAGTATAAAATTTTGGTATCTTTATTTCCTGTATTTAATTTCTGCATCTTAAATTCTTCCCTTACTATTATCATGTTATTATATCTAGTCGACTAATTAGAAAACTAGTCATCTGGTAGTGATTAATTTTAAAAATAAACAATTCACCCCCTCTTGTACTTTCAATTATGATGTTTGGTTATAAGAAAATATTTTTTCTGCAAAAAGGGAAAATAACTTCCTTCTCTTATGAACGGAACTCATTTTTCTGACAAATATTTTAGCTTTTAATTTCATACTAGAGTCTCCAATAACAAATTGGTACTCAAAATATTCATAAACAATTAATCTAATTTATTATATTATCGTTAGATAAAATTTATTTACTAACCAACCAAATAGCATAATATATTTCTTACGCATTGTAACGTGACTTCTGCCATATCAAACCTCATTTTTTTAGATTACTTTTGAGTTTTTTCAGGCTCATCTTTCTGTTTCCTTTTCCTTTTACGAAGTTTCAATGCATAATTTTTTTTGATTTATTCTGAATTGAGGCTAACAATTAACAGAATCTGCGATAGGCTTTAAATGAAAAAAAAAAGCAGAAAATGATGGCCAAACGAGTACTTGATCCAAATGCCTGCTGTTAGGACACAAATTTTGAACAAGTTGGGCCCAAAATTTGGTCCGACATCCACCATCCCTCCCCATCCCCCCTCCCACAAGTTTTATTTTGGAGTTTTACATGTTATGTCATATTTGTGTAAGGTCTTCAATGCTTGGTTTTGTGATTATTAAATAATTTTTGTTGTTGTTGCTGCTATCTTTGATGAAGAAAGCTTTATGACTGATAATTTTTTCTTTTTTCAGTAAAGAAACAAAAAGGGAGAAAAATGTGGTAAAACAAATTTTCAGAAATCCTTCAGTCTGAATTTCCTCTATTTCTAGTCATTTTCTCATTCATTACTTTCCTAGTTTCTCTAGACTAGCTTTAACCTATCGAGTGAGTAGCTTGAGGTGAGAGAGAGAGGAATGGGTGCTAGGGGGTGGGAACGGTTCGGGTCATACTGATTGCCTAACTTCGGGTATTTTCAAGGCTCACACTATAACAAGAGTTCGAGCGACTAGGAGCAAGCTTGAATACAGAAAGAGAATCGTATTGTTCGCGCTTACTTACCTATTTACTTATTAACAAAGATAGTCAGGTTCGCTTATCCCTTTTTTGCCTACCAATAATAGAGGAAGGCTTACCTCAGACCCGAACCCCCCATGATTGCTTCCACTTGAAGAGACTGACTTGCGTCCATAAGTACTAGACTTTGATAAAGGAATGGGGAGGTGGAGATATTTAATACTGGAATCGTAATCGTAAAAAGATAATCAAAACCTGCTACTTGAAAGCACTTATTAAAGAAGAGTGACCCGATTAAAGGATTCATACAAGACTTATTCTAGACCTTATTCCTTTGCATGCTTCTATGGATCGAACCCATCACTAAGTACGAGAGATCTAATGTCATGTCAAACCTGAAAGCGGATGCAAGAAAGATGTCAAAAATATACATAGGTTCAGATTGGACTTTATCTTCTTGCCCTGCTTGCCACCACTCTGAAAGCCTGATTCACAACTCTCTAAATCATCCCGAAATAAGTTAGGGGTAGGGGTCTATCACAACTCTAAGCCTATGATAGGACCTTGTCCAGGAACCAACTTCTTTGTATTTTCGTATAACGAAATCTCAGTAAACCGTCCTAAAGCCCACCCTCTAGACCGTCAGGCTTTCCCAAACTCATCTCGCCAGCAAAATTCTATTGTCTGTCCTACCTCCTATGAGACCTAAGCAGACCAAGCTTCCTTAGCATACTGAACCTAACTATTCCAGAGAATAAAGCCTAGCTAGAATGGTATTTATTCTCCTTTCGAGGGAGATCATTTCTAGAGGTTATCGATCTACGAATTAGTGATCCAATTGGGCATCTTACACATGAACTCATGCTCCAAGTATGGTCTCTATCACTCTCTCCATAAAGGAATAAGAAAACAAGACATCATTTAGTAGTTTTCTATTTCCATTCTTCCTTTACCATGCCTACCATGTAAAAACGATTTTCCAACTGATGATTTTTCAGTTTTTGATGTAAAGTATTAGGCTTCCATTTTTGTTCTAGATTTTCTTTATTCGCTGGGGTGCTCAGTTCCTTCCTATTCCCAGAGATGAGGCATTGTAGTGCAGCTTCTGCTGAAGGCTGCTTGGTTTGGGAAGACGTGCTGTTGTTGTTTTCTTGCTGCTGCGACCTCAATACAATTTTGGCTATCCCCTCTCTTCTTTTGCATGAGGCTCGTGATGTTTTGATACTTTCTTTCTTGCTTGCTTTATCACTTTTTTGAAGGGCGTCCCAGACCCCATTGCCAATAGTGTTCTTTAGCGGGAGGTATGTCTCGGCTAATGCTTTTGTTTCAAATAAAAAACATCTGCTCTTTTGGCATCTCTTTCGCTTATCCAGTAACCTCTTCTTTCTTAAAAATAAAAAGTAGGAACCCGGTTTTGACGCCCCTAAACAATAGCAATAGCATGAATCCTAAGCTATGGCATGTGAAGGAATGGTTCCAAGAATCATGGGTGGATCTTAACAGATTTTCCATCTGAGGACTACTACGACTACATCATCGTCGAGGCGCCCTGGGTTGCACATGCCAAGTTGGTTGACAAACTCAAAGGCAAAGCCAGGAGGGAAGGGGGGTAGCCGGAAAGGATAGTTCCTGAGGTTCTAAAAAATAATAAAAAAGAGTGTGGGTACATACAAACCTGATGGATGGGACAAGAATCATTTTTTGGGCGATCAACCAACCCAACCCCGACACTGACTCGGCTGAGTTTGCATATTAGGTAAATAGAAAGAGAGAAACCTACTTCCCCTCGTTTGCTTATGATAGACCAAAGATAGGCACTAATAGAGTATAGCAAGCTGCTCGTAAGATAACAATAACTTGACTGAAAGCTTACCAACCAATAGCTACAATACCACATTCCACCAGTTATATTGATTTGATTAGCTTACTGTTTGCGACAAATTTCGTGTACGAAAATTAATAACCGTAATCACAAAACAACTCCGTGTATCCCCTGATTCTTATCTCTAATTTGTTTTCCTTGATTCGAGGGGTGAAACATCATATTTCTCGAGTGCAGGATGATATGGACCTCCTTATGATTTACTTGATCATCAAGAAGAGTTAGTAGCGCTTCGGATTGATCAAGAGGGACAACTTCACTTGATCACTCCCTCTTGCTTTCTTCAATTTGAGGGATAGTGTAGTTTATTTCTCGAACAAACCGAGTTCCTTGTAATGTGTTGAATCTTTGATGAACTTCCATCAGCACTTCAGATTGATCTTGAGGAAGAACGTCTTGTGGATATCTCCTTGCTTGTTAAAGAACCTTGGAGAAGACTATTATGTTGATCCTTTCTTGTGATCGATTTTAGCACGAGCATGGTTTATTTCAGCCGTGTCATTAGCGTCAATGATGATCTTTCCATCTCTCACCAACGTCATGATTTTCTCCTTTAAGAAGAAGCATATTTCTATAGGATGACTGACGATGCGGTGATATTTGCAATACTTGGGATCATCCACCTCTTTTAGATCTTTCACCGCGTTGCTGAGATTCAATGATTCCATTATAGGCCCTTTCTCTACAGCCTAGCGATCCTATAAGTTTTTGGGGCTCTGTAGAGGTGGAAGCGGATTCACTGAAATAGGAGGCTCAAGTGGTTCATCTGCTTATTCAACGGATATTCTAAGAGTAAAGTATATTATTCATCGGTGAGGGATCTATGGTAGCTCGTCTATCTCTTAGCATTGATGGCAAGCCTACTTTTACAGCTTGAGACTTCCTTTGCCTTTGAAAGGTTGGAATCCAGGAATCGTGGACTAGAGCCCTTGTTCTAGTTCGATGTGCCACCAATACATTCTACCTTTGAATCTAACTTTTCCTGGGCCGCTTCTCGACCGAGATCTCTTCAATGGACGTCACCGTGCTTGTCTCTTCTCAACTAGATTTGGCTTCTATTTAAGACTTTTTGAATATTTAATCTAACTATACTAGCATCGATCCCGGAAATGACCCCTCTTTCGTTCGAGCAAAGGGCGCCTAACTTGAAAGAGGAAATATGGGTTTTCCTCGATGCGAAAGAGCTATATCAGTAGTTTATCTGGGACGAATTCCTACTTACTTTTCTTAGTAATGGTAACGAAGGTATGCCAAGGGAAGCTCGGGCCGACCGATGTCTCAGTAGCTTCTCAAGAAAGGACCACTCAATCCAGACAGGTTCTCGCAACTCCCTTTCAAATAGGACCTCGAGAGGCAAGCTATGGAAGTACCGTTAGGTAGGGAGCGAGCTCCTACTTCATTTGATGTCCGATGAAAATGGGGGATTCCAACTGAGATTCATAAAGAGAAGAGAGGACCCGATGTCACAACCTGTGTCGAGCTTATGAAAGAGTATACCCGAGTGGAACTGAGAAGATCCAAAGGACCCGACATAGCAGAAAGTGACCAAGTGCAGTTAGGCACTTGGAGTGACCCGACGTTGGAATTTAGACCCATAAAAGCCCAATTGTCCGGAATTTAAAAGGCCTTAAGTCGGTTGTATCATGTATGATGTACAAACCAAAGAATAAATTGTTGAGAAACTACTAATTATGTTAGCTCATAAATAAATTAGTACAAAAATTAGCTAATATGTAAAATATTACCAATATTAACCAAATGCTACAAATATTAGCCAATTAGCTACTTGTAGCAAAAAAAAATCGAAGTTTTGCTTTCTTTTGAATGGGTGTTATTAGAATAGATTGGATACATATTAAAGTGTTTGAATCTCAATTTTGGGATGATTTGGTGAAGTTTTGAGGTGGTTTGAGTTGAAAATTCAAAGTAGAAGATGACATGAAAAAAGATGATGTGTATCACAATATGTATCATTTGTGCATCAAATATGTATCCTATATATATCAATGTATACATGTGTGTGAGATATACACATGATACATTTTTGATATATGTGTCACAGAAGAATTTTTAAAACTCGATTTTAACTACAAATTTTGATACCAAATCAGTCCAAATCACTTCGTATCTTCCTCAAATTTTGTATATTTACTCATCTATATATTTTCAATAAATTTTAGTGATATTTTTTTGGACAGACCATGTAAAACTATAATTGTAATTCTTTTATCTAGCATTAATTTGAATCATGTGTTGTAATGATCGGAAATTGTGTCAACGTCAATGCCAGGCCGTGTTTGCTGTATTTAAGTAGCTAATGTTAAAAGTGTTGATAGTTATTTCCAACTCACTGATTACTTTGTTTAAGAGAATTTTTTTAGATCAACTCTGATTCACAAGTAATTTTCTTTGATGTGAACTTTTTCCACATAATCAATGTCATCGAATTCTGAAAGTGCTGGGTAAAGTTTCAAAGTTTGTTCTTGTTTTGATAAATCTATACGATGAATAACTATTGCATGTAACCATAAACAAATGTCAAATTAGGGAGTTTGTCGTTGACTATCAATATTGAGTTATAGGAAGTAAGAGCATTTATCACCATATATAATCTCTACATCAATGAGAATGATCATATCTACGTATAAAGGATAGCGTAAGAACTTAGCTAAATTTATCCCTAATGAAAATTCAAATAAAAGTCATCCAAAGATTTTTGGTTGGTGAGAGTTCTTCCTCTATCGAGTTAGATAAATATGATTGACATTTATCATTTTCAAGATTTTCAAATTTTTTTCTTTAGTTATTTGTATTTTTTTGTATAATCTATGTAATTTTTAAAAACATTAAGTAAATATTAATAATTAATTAACAAAAGAGAAAAACTTATTAGTATTTGTACCAATACCTATAATTACTAATAAAAGACAAAAAAGTACTCTACATTGATATAGCAATCAAAACTTCATGTAGTAATTTGATGAACATTCTAAGAAGTTTTTTTCTTTCTTTTTTTTTATAATTTTTTTTCTTATAACTAAAATAATTGTTATATGTATTTTTAAATATAGCATACTCATTAATATAGAATTCATGTTGGATAAAATCATTATTAAATTAATGTGGATAGGATGATTAGCCATTGGAGGTGTTCATATTACAACTTTCAAGTTTTTTGTAATTTCAATTGTAATTAATAAGTAGATGCATCATATAATGGATGTGTTGATACTCAATTTTTCTCTCATATTTTATAGATATCCTACATGCTTTCAAACATCATTTCCGCATCCCAATTTACAAGAGTCATATGAGAAATTTTAGTAATTTTTCATAATTTTTAAGGTTTTATAATTGATTTTTTCTTGCATTTAAATTGTTCAAATATTTATTAATTATCCTTTCAAATTATTTTGTGATGACCTAATCATCAAAATTTATTATTTAAACCCACATGTAAGTTTTATAACATTTTACTTCATTTTCTATAATTACATTTTGTATACGGTAAAATCGGAGGGTCCAATTTTTCGTCATTACGATGCCTCGTAAGCACGTTTTCAAAGGCTCGAGGCTATGGTCGAGGTTCACCCCCGAGGGGCTATCGACGCCCGATCTCGGGGCACTACAGATCAACGGTTATGGTAAAAAAGTGGAAAATTCCCAAGGCGCGTAACTAGAGCTGACAAAGTCTATCAGGCTAGTCTAAGCCCGCATCAGGGCATTAATTGGCTGTACCAACCCCATAACTTTGTAATAAATACATTTGTACTATGTTGGGATTCCCCCTCATATATAAAGGGAATCATTGTCATTTTGTAAGACATCTGATACTCAATATTAAATATACAAGAACATTCTCTCTGCTCTCTAACATATTCTCTTGATCTCATTACTTCCATTTATTGCTTATATTCATTGTGTTCTATTTATTGTTCTTCATTTATTGCTTATCATTGATCATAAAGAGCCACCATTGCAGCTCTCATAACTGTTAATCCTCCTTCGATTACTCTAAGTCGGGCACCCGACTCGACCTCGAGGCCTCATATACGCCAGCTCGAGGCCCCAATCTCCGGCCATTCGGTTTGGTTATCACATCGTCTCCAAGCTATAATCTTGCTTTCTAATCTTTTACTTAGCATCCATTGCCTTACAACTAGCATAAAAATAGATTACATATTTTTTGAACCACAGAATCTAATTTAATTGTTATTACTATTTTCATGGTAAATAGTTTGGCGCCCACCGTGGGGCTAAAAATAATAGTAATTGTTTTCTTGCTGGTTTAACTACATAACGCAAGTTACCTTTCACACTTTTTCTTGTCCAAGATCTTTGATTTCAGGTCAAAATATCTAACTCAGTAAATGCATGTGAAAACAACAATCTTGAAGACCATGGAGAAAATGGTGTGGATGTTCCAGTCATTGGCGCACCACCACGAATCCCTGAGAATGCACCAGAACCAATTCCCGTGGATGTGGTCTCGCGCAATGCCCAACACGTCGAAGAAAGCTCCCACACCAACAAGAGCATACACCAAGAAGATCAACAAGAAGCTCAAAAAACCCCGGCCCAAGAAGAACAAGGGGTTAGACTTCACGTCATCTTCGAAATGTTACAAGCACAACAACTGGTGATTGCTCAACTGCAAAGCCACCAAAAGACTCCCAGCACGGTAGCTCGGGAAACGGCTCCCCGAGCCGAGCCGGTACCAGAAAGATCAAGCAGTAACGGGTCGACAGCCGACACCGCCATCATAAATATGCTCGAGGACCTCACAAAGAGGATCGAGTCGGGCGAGAAGAAGATAGAAGCCAATGACGAGAATGTAGAGACATACAATTCTAGGTCCGATCAAATTCCGGGCGCACCCCCAATTCTGAAAGGTGTAGATTCAAAGAAGTTTATACAAAAGCCGTTCCCACAGGAAGCGTCCCGAAAACCCATTCCAAAGAAGTTTAGAATGACGAGAAGGTAGAGACCTACAATTCTAGGTCCGATCAAATTCCGGGCGCACCCCCAATTCTGAAAGGTGTAGATTCAAAGAAGTTTATACAAAAGCCGTTCCCACAGGAAGCGTCCCGACCTTCCAAAGTACAATGGAACCTCGGACCCCAACGAGCACGTCACTGCTTACACTTGTGCGGTAAAGGGTAACGACCTAAAGGACGACGAGATCGAATCCGCCCTATTGAAAAAGTTTGGAGCGTCACTTTCAAAAGGGGCGATGATGTGGTATCACAACCTATCCCCAAACTCGATATATTCATTCGCTATGCTGGTAAATTCCTTCATAAAGGCACATGTTGGTGCCATCAAGGTAGCAACAAGGAAATCCGACGTCTTCAAAATCAAGCAAAGGGAGAACGAGATGCTGCGAGAGTTCGTATCTCGCTTTCAAATGGAACGAATGGAACTACCACCAGTCTTCGACGACTGGGCAGTGCAAGACTTCAATCAAGGTTTGAATGAACGAAGCTCGGTGGCTTCAAAACAGCTGAAGCAGAATTTGGTTGAATACCCCGCCGTGACTTGGTCGGATGTTCACAATCGATATCAATCGAAGATCAGGGTCGAGGACGACCAACTAGGAGCCCCATCGGGATCTGTATACCCAAGCAGGCTTCTGGCGAAGGAGCCAAAGCCAAACAAAGAAAGGTACCAGCCATACACCAAAGACAGGAGAAATGCCTCGAGGGGTAACGTGCCCCGAAATGATCGAAGAACAGACCGAGGGCAGAATCCTTGGGGACTCGTCAATAGAGCTGGGTTTGATAGGCACACAGGGTTGACGGAGGCACCCCGCTTGTCGAAATATAACTTTAACATCGATATTTCTGATATCATGTTTGCCATCAATAAAATCAGAGACGCCGGGTGCCCAAGGCCTATACAATCATATCCTTCGCAAAGGAACCATAACTTAGCATGTTAATTTCACGGCACACACAATCTCAAGACCGGGGATTGCCGACAACATCGGGAAGAAGTAGCCCGATTACTCAGCAATGGTCACCTCCAAGAATTCCTTAGCGACCGAGCCAAAAATCAGCTCCGGGAAAGAGAGGCGACCAAGAAGAACGAAGCAGATGAGCCGTAACATGTTATCCACATGATCATGGGAGGGGTCGACATCCCACAAACCATCAGAAGAACGAAAATATCCATCACCAGAGAAAAGCGAACTCGAGGTTACATACCCGAGGACGCCCTCACATTTAGTGATGAGGACATCGAGACCTTGTCTCAGCCTCACAACGATGCACTGGTAATTTCTTTCCTTGTGAATACATTTCAAATTAAATGTGTACTTGTGGATCTATGTAGCTCGGCCAACATAATCAGGTCAAGGGTCGTGGAGCAGCTCGGACTGCCCGGCCAGATCGTGCCCGCCTCTCGAGTCCTTAACAGATTTAGTATGGCGAGTGAGACAACCAAAGAGGAGATCACCCTCCCGGTCAATGTGGCCAGCACTATCCAAAATGCCAAATTCCACGTCATCAAAGGAGACATGAGGTACAACATTTTACTCGGAAGTCCATGGATACACTGCATGAGAGTAGTACCATCAACCCTTCACCAAATGATGAAGTTTTCGACGAAGGATGGAATAAAAACCGTGTACGGGGAACAATATGCAGCAAGGGAGATGTTCGCGGTGCACGACATGGCACCGGTACCGATGCCTCTGACGTCGAAGAAACCACAAGACAAACAAACAGTGAAATAGCAATCACGAGACACATTCTCGGCTATACCCCAATAAACAAACAAAGGATCGTACCGTGTCCTCAGAGAAAATATTGAAGGACTACTGAGGCTCAAAGCGCCGTCGCCACTAAGGTATAACCATCTCCCTTTTTATTTACACTTCACACTAACCTTTATGTAGGTGTCTGACTGAGAAGGTCGAAACGCTATCTAGCTCGAAGACCTTAAGGTTTCAAAGCATATGTTGCACTTTTTTACTTCGACCGGGTTTTTATCCCGAAAAGGGTTTTACCGGCAAGGGCTTTAACAAGGCAACATCCATATGCTACCTAAGGAAGACTCTACAAGTATTCAAGGCCTCTTTTCTATCAACCTCGAATACTGGGGGGCATCCCCCCGGAAGCTCACCTCCTAGGAGAAACCAAGATATGTTGAACGGGGTCTCTATAGGAAAATAATGCACCAGGCCAAACAGTCGAACGAACCGTGTCCGTATAGAATAACTGAGCCCTCAACAGCGAAAACCTGTATACTTGTACCAAGTAATCAAAGAATACTTTCCCTTTCATGAAAGTATTTCGCGTTTCAAAGAAACTCGACATTTTTTGCAAAAACAGCTCCAGCGCCTCAGGGACTGGCGTCAACGACTCGGAATCGTACGACCTTCGGGCCGGAACTTCAAACTCGTAAGCCCTCAATAAGGCAAAACCAAGTTTACAAGGAATGGATCCTGAGCCAAGAAACTTTCGATGACTCGGGGACTGCCGCCAATTTCCATCCCCATCGACTTATCAAGAATCAGAGGACATAAAACACCATGTGGGTAATCTCGGTCTCGTAAGACCTATATAAAGCAACAACAATATCTGTAAGACCTCAAGCAAGGCATGAATGATACTTGTACCAAGTAACCAAACTGTAAGACCTCAAAGGCATGCAAAAACTTATAAGACTTTACAAAAGGCATAATCCCGATCTTAAAGTTAAAGATATATATCGAACTTGTAAGACAACTAAAAAGGCATACCCTCGATATAGACGCTGAAACTACTTCACTCGGGGACTGAAAGGCTCCGGCCAAACACAAATGACTACGGTCACAAGGTTGTACCAGCCAAACTAACGCGACTCGGGGACGCTCGACCGTCGCTATAAAATCATAGGCCTTCAATTACTTCGAAAATACTTCGAAAAGAACCATTTAAACAGGCTACCCTCGACATAGGCAAAAGAGCTTCGACCATGTCAGCTCCAAACTATAAGCTTCGAGATACTTAGTCATCGAGCCAAACCTTCCGAGGTGCTCGATCATCGCCATACAACGATTCACAATCAAGGTTTTTATCGAACCGTCGAAGAGTCAGGCAAACACAATTTCAAAATGTCCTTAACGAGGGAAAAATAAAGCCCATAAACATCCCAAACACTCAGTGAATGGCGTTAACAACTCGAAATCGGACGACCTTCGAGTCGAAACTTCGAACTCGTAAGCCCTTGATAAGGCAATACCAAGTTTACAAGGAATGGCTCCTGAGCTAAGAAACTTTTGATGACTCGGTGACTGCCTCAAATTGCCAACCCCATCAACTTATCAAGAATCTGAGGCCATAAAACCCCATGTGGGCAATCTCGGTCTCGTAAGACCTATATAAAGTAACAACAACATTTATAAGACCTCAAGCAAGGCATGAACCATACTTGTACCAAGTAACCAAACTGTAAGACGTCAAAGGCATACAAAAACTTATAAGACCTTACGAAAGGCATAATCCTCATCTTAAAGTTAAAGCTATATATCGAACTTGTAAAATCCCTAAAAAGGCATACCCTTGATATAAATGCCAAAACTACTTCACTCGGGGACTGAAAGGCTCCGGCCAAACACAAATGACTACGGTCACAAGGTTGTACCAGCCAAACTAACGCGACTCGGGGACGCTCGACCGTCGCTATAAAATCATAGGCCTTCAATTACTTCGAAAATACTTCGAAAAGAACCATTTAAACAGGCTACCCTCGACATAGGCAAAAGAGCTTCGACCATGTCAGCTCCAAACTATAAGCCTCGAGATACTTAGTCATCGAGCCAAACCTTCTGAGGTGCTCGATCATCGCCATACAACGATTCACAATCAAGGTTTTTATCGAACCGTCGAAGAGTCAGGCAAACACAATTTCAAAATGTCCTTAACGAGGGAAAAATAAAGCCCATAAACATCCCAAACACTCAGTGAATGGCGTTAACAACTCGAAATCGGACGACCTTCGAGTCGAAACTTCGAACTCGTAAGCCCTTGATAAGGCAATACCAAGTTTACAAGGAATGGCTCCTGAGCTAAGAAACTTTTGATGACTCGGTGACTGCCTCAAATTGCCAACCCCATCAACTTATCAAGAATCTGAGGCCATAAAACCCCATGTGGGCAATCTCGGTCTCGTAAGACCTATATAAAGTAACAACAACATTTATAAGACCTCAAGCAAGGCATGAACCATACTTGTACCAAGTAACCAAACTGTAAGACGTCAAAGGCATACAAAAACTTATAAGACCTTACGAAAGGCATAATCCTCATCTTAAAGTTAAAGCTATATATCGAACTTGTAAAATCCCTAAAAAGGCATACCCTTGATATAAATGCCAAAACTACTTCACTCGGGGACTGAAAGGCTTCGGCCAAACAAAAATGACTACGTTCACAAGGCTGTACCAGCCAACTAACGTGACTCAGGGATGCCCGACCGTCGGTATAAAATCATAGGCCTTCAATTACTTCAAAAATACTTCGAAAAGAACCGGTTAAACAAGCTACCCTCGAAATAGGTAAAAGGGCTTCGACCATGTCAACTCTAAACTATAGGTTTCGAGATACTCAGCCACCGAGCCAAACCTCCCAAGGTGGTCGATCATTGCCATACAACGATTCACAATAGAGATTTTTATCGAACCGTCAAAGAGTCAGGCAAAAACAATTTCAAAAAGTCCTTAATGAGGGAAAAATAAAGCCCATAAATGTCCCGAACACTCGGGGACTGGCGTCAACAACTCATAACCGTACGACCTTCGGGTCGGAACTTCAAACTCGTAAGCCCTCGATAAGGCAATAACAAGTTTACAAGGAATGACTCCTGAGTTAAGAAACTTTCGATGACTCGGGACTGCCATCAATTGCCACCCCCATAGACTTATAAAGAATCCGAGGCCATAAGACCCCATGTGGGAAATCTCGGTCTCGTAAGACCTATATAAAGCAACAACAATATCTGTAAGACCTCAAGCAAGGCATGAACCATACTTGTACCATGTAATCAAACTGTAAGACCTCAAAAGCATGCAAAAACTTATAAGACCTTACAAAAGGCATAATCCTGATCTTAAAGTTAAAGCTATATATCGAACTTGTAAGACCCCTATAAAGGCATACCCTCGATATAAATGCCGAAACTGCTTCACTCAGGGATTGAAAGGCTCCGGCCAAACACAAATGACTATGGTCACAAGGCTGTACTAGCCAAACTAACGTGACTCGGGGACGCCCGACCGTCACTATAAAATCATAGGCCTTCAATTACTTCGTAAATACTTCGAAAAGAACCGATTAAACAGGCTACCCTGAACATAGACAAAAGAGCTTCGACCATTTCAGCTCCAAACTATAAGCTTCGAGATACTCAACCACTGAGCCAAACCTCCCGAGGTGCTCGATCATCGTCATACAACGATTCACAATCGAGGTTTTTATCAAACCGTCGAAGAGTCAGGCAACACAATTTCAAAAAGTCCTTAACTAGGGAAAATAAAGCCCATATAAGAGGTCGTACCGGCCCAATGCGTAAGAGCCACCATCGCCAGCCGTTACAAGAGGTCGTAGCGACCCAATATGTAAGAACCACCATCGCCAGCCCATACAAGAGGTTGTACCGACCCTACTTGTAAGATCCTAAGGGCCATCTTTAAATTCAAAAACTTAAGGGTCAAATGAGCTCTAGTCGAAACCCGACTCGGAGACTGAACCCGCAACAATTAACTAAATATGTCTAAGAGCAAAAGCATAAGAGCTCAAATGCCCGCTTATACTAAAAAGTCATATCGACCAAGTGCACAAGAGTATACGGGCCAGCCCAATGAGTCCCAGAGCCATACCATGGATCCGAGGATTCCTTTTAACTCGAAGATCAATTCATCTGTCCAAAATCAAGGCAAAGGAAAATGTATGAAAAGTAAAACCGCAAGGCTTCTTTTTATACATATATGTTAGAAAATACAAGCTTCATTTACAAAAGTTCTTTGAAAGCACTATACACAAAACAAAAAAGGAAAGGCGTAATCTAATCTACATCCCCCTCGGGGACTATGGTCCGTCGGCCTCTTTCTCGCCATATTCGGCATCAAACAAAAGGAACTTAGCATCATATTCTTCTGCCTTAGCCTTCTTTATCTCTTCTGAGAGATCAAAGCCCCTAGAATGAATTTTCTCGAGGGTTTTCCTCTGATATTTACACCTCATGTACTCTTTATTCCTACTCTCCTGGTCGAGATCCCCCTTTAGCTCAGCACGAGTGTTGGCAGCGTCCTTCAAATAGATAACCACCTTCTTATCAGCCTTAGTTCAGATTATTTCGGCTTTAGCTCGGGCATGCACAACTTTGGCCTTCATCTTCAGGAGCTCAGATTCGAGCCTTGAAATCATGTCCGCTCGGACCAAGCCATTGTCTTGAGCATTGCGAAGTTGTACTTTGAGGGCGGAAGCCTTCGCCAAAACATCCTTCTTAGCCACAACTTGGGTGTCCACTCGAGCCTTTAACTTATAATGCTCACGCTTGGCTTGACCAACTTCGCTCCAAAGGCATTCCAGGTCCTCTGTATTTTTCTGCAACTGAAGCAAACAAAACATTAGCGTCGGAAGATAAAAGATGAAACATGCACCCCCTTGGAACAAAAATCACCAGCTCCTCGAGGTAGCTTTCGTAGTTCAGACTTCAACTCACCTCATATCGCAAGTGTACCAACTCATCCTCCCTTTCTTCGCAAAGAAGCCTGAGGTATTTTTCACCATCCACGGTTTTCCGCAGCATGGCCTCACGGTGAAGAAGCTCAGACATGAGCTTGTTAAAAGCCTATGAAAGAGAAGCTCGATGAGAGAGTGAAAATTGCAAAAGCTATAAAATCAATATGACCGGCTATGACTCACCACAGAGTAGAGCCGCTGAGCTTCCTCAAAAGTCAAGCGCACATCCACTGGCCCAGCTCCATCAACCCTAGAGGAACCACTCCCGCTTAGTATACGATCGCCTGATATACGCAGCCCTTAGCTTCCAACGTCCCTCGAAGTGCCTTCAACGGGAGAAGAGGTCGGCGATAGAGAATCCTCGCTCCTCGAGGTACCCTAGACGAGGAAAGATGATGGCAGCAGAAGAGGGACCACTTTTCTAAAGCCAAAGATCTCGGGCGATGCAGGCTCGGTTGATACATCCTATCTAAGCCCCCGACCCTGATTAGTCTTGCTATAAGTACTGTCGCCCTGCGGAGGCCCCCTTTGCTTGATATTATCATTCCTCGGTCTCGAAGCTGACAATCCTTCTCTAAGAGGGCAAGATCTCGCCTCAAAAAACTCCCCAATGCCTACAATGATGGGGCCAGTACGCATAAAAAGAAAGTGTCTTTCAAAAAAGGGAGCAAATTACATATCACGTACTATGGTGTTTTTCCTCCCATCTATCCTTGGACAAGTTTTGCCACTTACGCCCATCATGAGTCGAGTGGGACGCCAACTTCCAAGCCCAATCCGTCAAGTTAGGGACCTCGTATGGCATCCATCAAGTTAGGGACCTCGTATGGCATGCATGGAATTGCTGCAGAAAGGGAAAGAAAGGTGCATTTACGGAACCCGCCTCCACCATAAACAAAACAACAAAGGCAAAAGTGTACCACTTACGTGTAAAATTCCATTCTTTGGGAAACAGCAGAAACTCCGTGGGGATAATGTCAACGGTCCGTACTCGGACAAATCGGCTCATCCATCCCCGATCCCCATCATCTTCATCGCCGACAACGAAGGGCCTGGTGGCTTGGTATCATAGTGTTAGTAGACCTTGGTGGTAAAAAGCTCGGTATATCCTAATAAGATGGCTAAGGGTAAACTCTAGCCATGCTCCTTCCGCAAAGAATCGTATCATTAACACTATCCTCCAAAATGACGGATGAACCTATGCCAGGGTAGCCCGATATTTGCAACAGAAGTCGAGCACAACCTTATCGAGGGGACCCATCGTAAATAGGTACATGCATATGTTCAAAAAACCCTCAGCATGATCAATAATGCTCTCCTCCGAGGAAGGTACCTGCAGTACTACCTTTTCCCCCATCCACAATCTTTCCTCACTGACTTAAGGTACCCCTCTCCTATTAAAGAAACAAACTTCGAGGCATACTCCTAATGACCCTGAATGTTGGGAGGCTTTCCTGACAAAAGATTCCCCCTCTAAACAAAATGTCCCGAGGTTGGCTCGAGATGGTACCCGATCTCGAGGACCTCTGTCAAAAAGGAAGAAAGGCTGATGAAGAAAGTTTGAATGAAGTTTTGGTTCAATAAGGCTTCCATTTATAAAAAGGGTGGCAGCGTAAATGACAGCGCCATCAATGTCTTTGAAAGGCGTACCGACAGGCGCAATCAATGCATTTTTGGGAACTAGACCGGTGGTGATATTATCGCCTTGAAGAATATGAATAGGCAGTACATTGAATGATTCTAGAAAGATGAACTGACGGGACGCCTTAGTTATCACAAAGGCTTACGTCATAAGTACGACATCATCGCGGGAATTTCGAAGAGATGGGTATCAAAGTCATTTCTTATTGTTTCACTCTAAGAAACACGGGGACTATCTGAATACGGTAAAATAGTAGGGTCTAATTTTCCGTCATTACGATGCTTTGTAAGCACGTTTTCAAAGGCTCGAGGCTATGGTCGAGATTCACCCCGGAGGGGCTATCGACGCCCGACCTCGGGGCAGTACATATCAACGGTTATGATGAAAAGGTGGGAAGTTCCCAAGGCACGTAACTAAAGCTGACAAAGTCTATTAGGCTAGTCTAAGCCTGCATCATGGCATTAATTGGCTGTACCAGCCCCATATCTTCGTAATAAATGCATTTGTACTATGTTGGGATTCCCCCTCATATATAAAGGGGATCCTTGTCATTTTGTAAGACATCTGATACTCAATATTAAATATACAAGAATATTCTCTCTGCTCTCTAACATATTCTCTTGTTCTCATTACTTCCATTTATTGCTTATATTCATTGTGTTCTATTTATTGTTCTTCATTTATTGCTTATCCTTGATCATAAAGAGCCATAATTGCAGCTCTTATAGCTATTAATCCTCCTTCGATTACTGTAAGCTGGGCACCCGACTCGACCTCGAGGCCCCATATACGCCAGCTCGAGGCCCCGATCTCCGGCCATTCGGTTTGATTATCACATCGTCTCCAGGCTATAATCTTGCTTTCTAATCTTTTACTTAGCATCCATTGCCTTACAACTAGCATAAAAATAGATTACATATTTTTAGAACAAAAAAATCAAATTTAATTGTGATTACCATTTTCACGGTATACACATTTGCATGTTTTTATGCTAATTACATATTTTTGCAATAATAGCCTACACTTTGCAATTAATTATATTTATTGTTTTACTTAGTTTTAAACAAACATTTTACATGTTTACAACCTTCAGCTATTATTTTAAAGTACTTATCTTCTTAAAAATATTTTTAAATACTTATTTAGCTATTTTGTTAATTTATTTTTTTCTTAATTTCTTTATTTTTAAAGTTGGCCCAAACCAGGCTATTTCTTCGCATCAAATAGGCAGCCCAGACACGCCGAATCCTTGGCCCAATAACCCTAGTCCAAAACAAATGACCCCTATGACCAACCCGATCGGAACCCACTTAAAATGGCCCCTATCTTCTTTAATATCCTGGTCGTTGACCTCTTAAGATCAATGACCCACGATCAATTCCTCATTTTTAATTACCCTTCTCATAAACCCTAAGCCTCACTCCTCTCTTTACACCTGCCCTCACACCCTCTCTTCTCCCCTAAGATGAAACTGTAGCCGACTCGGAGGATTCTTCTTCCCCTTTCCTTGTACGCGTTCATACGCGTATTTTACTTACCTTATTTGTTCTTCTTGTTCAGGTATGGTAGCTTTCATTACCAGTCCATCTAAGGAAAGTACGATTGTCTTGAATCGGGTAGATATAGCTTCGACCCTATGGATTTGGATGTAATCTTGGCTTTATATACCCAGAAAGAGGGAATATCCTCTTGATTATGGTGAATTTCTGTTGATTTCTTCATGATTAGTGCCTGTGAATGATTTTCCCTAAATCCAACTCCAATTAGGGATTGCGATTTTCATCTCCTTTATTGACTCAGGTTTGCATGAGATATATTCTTTCCTTTGTTTTGTGTTTGATTGATTATTTTCCATGTTTGTCTGGGTCACGACCCGAAATTCTCACCATCGAGACCGTGATGGCGCCTAATATTGTACTCGCTAGGCAAGCCTACGTTAGAGTTAAAATCACCTTTTTCCTTAGCATTTTTATAGATAACATTAACAAAATTAAGTTAGGCGGAAAATAAATGCGGAAGTACGTATTTAACTGATTATTATTATACTATTAACTGAAGCCGAAATAGTAACCACCCAGAACTGGAGTCACAACTCACGAACATTCTATAAATACTATAAATATTGGTTTGAAAAAAAATACATCTGTCTCAAAGAAAGTAAAACATAAATGAATTAAAGATAGGAGGGGACGCCAGAGCCTGTGGACACCTGCAGGACTACCTTTGGGTCACCTGAGTATAACAACAACAACCAACCTCTCGATCAGCCACTAGCTCTGAAATCTGCATAGAAAGTGCAGAGTGCAGTATCAAAACAACCGACCCCATGTACTGGTAAGTACCGACCCTAACCTTAACGAAGTAGTGACGAGGTTACGGCAGGGCATAACAATATATATAACCTGCATCAATTTATACTAAGACAGAAAAGAATTACAGATGAAATATATCAATATCTTCCTTTAGGTAAAATGGAGCCCAGACTTTCTACCAATACTCAGCTATAACTAATCCTTAAGAGAAATTTCAGCATCACGATAATGAATCTTAGTAGAAGAAGAATACATAAACAACAAATGATGCAGCGCGCATCCCGATCCCATCATATAATGAATAACAATATTAACATTCATCCTTATTACTCCTTGTTGCGGTATGCAACCCGTTCCCACCTGTCCACCCTTATTGCTCCTCAATATATCACCCTTATTCCTCCTGTTGCTGAGTCCATCCTTATTGCTCCTCGTTGCGGTGTGCAACCAGATCCCAACATAACAGTACCAATCACAAAATAAGAACAAGTATTTCATAGTTTAACTCGAACCTTCCACAATATTTATACCTCAAATCATAACAACGAGATGTCTATACAATTTTGAAACTTCAACAGTTAATACTACACAACAAGATCAACCAAAGTGTACGATGAAGCACCAAGAACCAGCTGAAACCAACAAGGTACATAAATGAAGCTACATAACAATTAAAACTTCAATAGAGAAAACAACCGGTAACATGAAGCAATTAGGCATGGAAACATTTATGAGCAAGTAGCAATTAAGACAGGAAGCAATATAATATGAAACGAGGAATAGAAAAGGCTAAAATGATAATTTGGTGGCGCATAGGTACTCGTGACAACACCTATATGCCCTACACATGGTATTTCACATAGCAAGTAAGTCGGAGATCCCTAATCCCTCGAGTCAAGGATAGACCAAACACTTACCTCAAGCCAACGGGTGTTTCAAAGCTCAATTACCGCTTTACCTCTCGATTCCACTTCCAATCCACTCTTATCTGGTCATAATTAACTTAACAATTTCAATAAATGCTAAAGAAATCAATTCCAATTCATAATTATAGGATTCCCAACATTTTCCCCAAAAAGTCAAAAATTGACCTCGGGCCCGCTTCGTCCAAACCTAAATTCGTACCAAAATCTGATTACCCATTCACTCCCGAGCCTAGATATACAATTGGCTTTGGAATCCGACCTCAATTTGAGGTCTAAATCCCCAAATTTCGGAATTCCTAAGTTCTACCCAAAATTCCCAATTCCACCATGAAAATATTAGATTCTAGGATGAAATCTTGTAAGAAGGAGTTAAGGAGTGAAAGAACTAAGTTTAAAATAACTTACTTATGATTTTGGGGAAGAAAGAGTATTTGAAAAATCTCCTCTTATGTATTAGGGTTTTGAAAAATTGAAAAATAGATAAAAAGTCCCGTTTATATAGCCCTCTCCGATCCTCATAGTGCTGACCGCGAAATTCCACCGAGCCGCAGAAATTCACCGCTGATGTCGAAATAATGGGCACGGTTGTGACTTGACCTTACCCTTACCGCTGACCACGAATTTCCACCACGATCCACGAAATTCCCAGCGCGTCCTCAAAATTCTACCACGGATCGCGAAATCTTAGGTTTAGAGTCCTGCAATTTTCTAGAACTATTCAACACAGGTCTTTTCTAAGTCTATACATCCCGTAGCCTATCCGAAACTCTCCCGAACCCTCGGAGCTCCAAACCAAATACGCACACAGTCTTAACACATCAAATGAACCCGTTCGCGTGATCAAATTGCCAAAATAACATAAACAACTATGGATTTAGCACCAAATTGCATGAAATTTCAAGATAGTTTCAAAATTTCCAATTTCTCAACCAAATGTTCGAATTACATCAAATCACTTCCGTTTTTTACCAAATTTCATAGATAAGGTTTAAATATTATAACGAGCCTACACGGGCTCCAGAACCAAAATACGGGCCCGATACTAACAAGATCAAGTCATTTTCATTATTGTATTTCAGTCAACCAAAATCAACTTTTAAAGGAAAAATTAATATTTTTCTCAAATTTTTTTCACACAAAGGCTTTTCCAGAATTGTGCCCGGACTGCACACGCAAATCGAAGAGAGATGAAAGGATGTTTTTAAGACCTCAGAATGCAAAATTAACTTTTAAATAACAAGATGACATTTTGGGTCATCACATTCTCCACCTCTAAAACAATCGTTCGTCCCCGAACAGACATAGAAAAATACTTGAGCTGGGAAAAAGATGGGGATATTTACTCCGCATATCAGACTTGGACTCCCAGGTATCTGCCTTAACAGGCTGACCCCTCCACTGCACTCGAACTGAAGGATAACTCTTTGATCTCAACTGACGAATTTGCTGCATCTGGAATATCCATTGGCTCCTCCTCATAACTCAAATCTTTGTCCAACTGGACAGAGCTAAAATCTAATACGTGGGATAGATCACCGCGATACCTCCGAAGCATGGACACATGGAATACCGAATGAACTACTGATAAACCGGGTGACAATGTGAGATCATAAGCCACCTCACCCACTCTCCGAAGAATCTCAAAATGCCCAATGAACCTAGGGCTCAATTTTCCCTTCATTCCAAATCTCATCACACCCTTCATGGGTGACACACGAAGCAACACTTTCTCTCCGACCATGAACGCAATATCACAAACCTTACAGTCGGCATAACTCTTCTGCCTGGATTGGGCTGCATGAAGCTTGTCCTGAATGATCTGGACTTTATCCAAGGCATCTTGTACTAGATCTGTATCCAATAATCGAACCTCTCCCAGCTCAAACCATCCGATCAGCGATCGACACTGCCTCAAATATAATGCCTCATAGGGGGCCATCTAGATGCTCGACTGATAGCTGTTGTTGTATGCAAACTTCGCTAATAGCAAGAACTGATTCCAAGAGCCTTTGAAATCAATAACACAAGCGCGAAGCATATCCTCTAAGATCTAAAAAGTATGCTCGGTCTGCCAGTCTGTCTGAGGGTGAAATGCTATGCTCATCTCGACCTGTGTACCCAATTCATGTTGTACTGTCCTCTAGAAATGCGAGGTGAACTTCGTACCTCGATCAGAAATGATAGACACGGGCACACCATGAAGACGAAAGATCTCCTAGATATAAATCCCTGCAAACCGCTCCGAAGAATAGTAAATTGCCATAGAAATGAAATGTGCTGACTTAGTCAGCCTATCCATAATAACCCAAACTGCATCAAACTTCATCTGAGTCTGTGGGAGTCCAACATCAAAATCCATAGTGATACGCTCCCACTTCACTCAGGAATCCCAATCCTCTGGAAAAAACCACCTGGTCTCTAATGCTCGTACTTTACTTGCTGACAATTCAAATACCGAGCTACATATGCAACTATATCCTTCTTCATCATCCTCCACTAATAATGCTGCCGCAAGTCCTGATACATTTTTGTGGCACCCGAGTGAATAGAATACCGGGAACTATGGGCCTCCTCTAGATTCAGCTCACGAAGCACGTCTACATTAGGAACAAAGACACGACCTTGCATCCCCAAAACTCGATAATCTCCCACTCTAACCTGCTTGGCATATCTGTGCCACATTGTTTCCTTAAGGACAAGCAGATGAGGGTCATTATATTGTCGCTCCCTAATATGCTCAAACAAAGAAGACCGAGTGATTGTGCAAGATATAACATAATTAGGCTCAGAAACATCCAACCTTACGAACTGATTGGCCAACGCCTAAACATCTAATGCGAGCAGTCTCTTACCAACTGGAATATATGCAAGGCTGGCCATACTAGCTGACTTCCTGCTCAAAGCATCAACCACCACATTGGCCTTCCGTGGATGATACAAGATGGTGATATCATAGTCTTTCAACAGCTCCAACCACCTTCTCTGCCTTAAATTGAGATCCTTTTTCTTGAACAAATATTGCAAACTCTTATGATATGTGAACACCTCACATGACATGCCATACAGATAATGCCTCCAAATCTTCAGTGTGTGAACAATGGCTGCCAACTCTAAATCATGAACTGGATAATTCTTCTCGTGAATCTTTAGCTTCCACGAAGCATATGCAATAACCTTGCCATTCTGCATCAGTACAGCACCAAGTTCAATACGATATGTATCACAATATACGGTATAAGATCTTGAACCTGTGGGCAACACTAACACTGGCGTCGTAGTCAAAGCAATCTTGAGCCTCTGAAAGCTCGCCTCACACTCGTCTGACCATCTGAATGGGGCACCCTTATGAGTCAACCTGGTCATCGGGGCTGCTATAGAAGAAAACACATTCACAAACCAGTGGTAATAGCTTGCCAATCCCAAGAAACTGTGGATCTCTGTAGTTGATGTGGGTCTGGGATAGTTCTTGACTGCCTCAATCTTCTTCGAATCCACATGAATACCCTTTGCTGATACAACGTGACCCAAGAAAGCAACTGAACTCAACCAAAACTCGCACTTCGAAAACTTGGCATATAATTAGCTGTCTGTAAAAGTCTGAAGAACGGTCCTAAGATGCTACTCATGCTCCTCCCGGCTGCGAGAGTATATCAAGATGTCATCAATGAAGACAATCACAAAGGAATCTAAATACGGCCTGAACACTTGGTTTATCAAATCCATGAATGTTGCTGGTGTATTTGTCAACCCAAATGACATCACTAAAAACTCATAATGCCCATACCGAGTTCGAAAAGTTGTCTCAGGGACATCAGATGCCCTAATCCTTAACTGATAGTACCTAGATATCAAATCAATCTTCGAAAACACTTTGGCACCCTAAAGCTGGTCGAACAAATCATTAATTCTCAACAATGGATACTTGTTCTTGATGGTGACCTTGTTCAACTGTCAATAATCTATGCACATCCTCATCGATCCATCTTTCTTCTTTACAAACAACACCGGCATACCCTAGGGTGAGATACTAGGTCTAATAAAGCCCTTATCAAGCAAATCTTGTAGCTGCTCCTTCAATTCTTTCAACTTTGGCGGGGCCATACGGTATGGCAAAATAAAAATGGGTTGAGTGCCTGGAGCCAAATCAATACAAAAGTCAATGTACATGTCGGGTGGCATCCCCGGCAAGTCTACATGAAATACCTCTGGAAACTCACGAACAACTGGTACAGAATCCATGGAAGGAACCTCGTTGCTAAAATCACGAACATAAGCCATATAAGCCAAACACCCTTCTCGACCATATGCCGAGCCTTCATATAAGAGATAACTCTACTAGTAGAATGGCCAGGAGTCCCTCTAAACTCAAATCAAGGAAACCCCGGTAAGGCTAAGGTCACTATCTTGGCGTGACAGTCCAATATAGCATGGTAAGGTGATAGCCAATCCATTCCCAAAATGACATCAAAATCAACCATATCGAGAACCAAAAGGTCTATACTAGTCTTAAGACCTCCAATGACAACCACACACGAATGATATACACGATCTACAACGATAGAATCTCCCACAAGTATGGACACATACATCGTAGCACTTAATGAATCACGATGTACAACTAAATAGGGAGCAAAATAGGATAACACGTATAAATAAGTAGAACTCTGATCAAATAGAACTGAGGCATCTCTACTGCAAACTAAAACCATACTTGTAATAACTGCATCTGATGACTCAGCCTCAGGTCTGACTGGGATAGCATAACATCGAGGCTGGGCCCCACAACTCTGGACTATATCTCTTGGACGGCCTCTAGCTGGGGGCTCCACCTCTAATGGCCTGACCTCCACCTCTAACAGTCTGGCCCCTACCTCAGGTGATCTGACCTCTGCTTCTAGCTGGTTGAGCAGACGGTGCAACAACTGGTGTTGGAACCATGGCACGAGAACCCTGATGCTGTGACTGAATACCCACTAATCTCGGACAGGTCCTCCAGACATGCCCATACTCACCGCACTCAAAGAATCCATCTAAATATTGCGGCTAAGGAAACTGAGTTTGACTCTGACGGGCTGGCTGACCGCGATAAAAACTCTAAAGATGAGGTGCTATGATAATAGGTGGTGATGCACTATAAGCTGGCTTCCCTGAAGGAGGTACATAAGGATCATGGCTCCCTAAAGATCTATGAGATACCTGAAGTGATGAATGAAATGGCCTGGGAGGATGTCTTCTACCGAAATTATCCCGCCCTCCAGATAAGGCCCCACTGAGTCCAACAGAGTGATGAGGCCTTTTTTCAGATCCCTGACCAATCCCCTGAGCTAAAACCATCTCCACTCGCCTAACCACATTTGTTGTATCCTAAAAAGAAATTTCGCTCCCTATCTCCTCAGCCATCTGCAATCTGATAGAATGAGCAAGTCCCACAATAAACCTCTGGACCCTCTTTCTCTTGGTAGGAAGTATAAGAACAGCATGATGGGCCAAATAAACAAATCGAGTCTTATATTAGGTGATAGTCATAAAACCCTATTGCAGATGCTCGAACTGTCTCTAGTAGTCCTCTCTCTGAGTGATAGGAAGATACTTCTCCATGAATAGCTGCGAGAACTGGTCCCAAGTTAGAGCAGGTGACCCAGCTGGTCTGGCCAAACAATAATCCGTCCACCATTTCTTGGCAGAACCTGATAGACAAAAAAGCAGCCAAGTCGACCCCATTGGTTTCCACTATCCCCATGTTCCGTAGAACCTTGTGACAACTATCAAAATAGTCTTGGGGATCCTCCGAAGATGTACCGCTATAGGTAGTAGTGAAAAGCATGGTGAACCTATCCAAGCTCCACAAATCCTCAGAAGACATAGTTGATCCATCACCAGTCTATACTACAACACCCGGCAAAACTACCCCAATTGGCTGATCTACTAGAGTCTGAAACTAAGGAGTCATCTGCTCCGGAGTGTGAGTAGCGGGAGTCTGAGCTCCTCCCCCAGCCAGAGATATGGGTGGTGCTACAGGAAATGTGATAGTCTGAGCAATACTCTCCATAAGGCCCACAAGATGTACCAAAGCATCCTGAAGCACTATGGTGGCTATAAACCCTTCCGGGACTTGAGTTGGTCCTGCTGGAACTATCTGGGCCGGAACCTTATCGTCAAACTCCACCTGAGGACCCGCCGCTGGTGTTGTTTCTCGAGCTCTAGGCTGAGTCGTGTCCCTGCCTCAGCCTTTAGCACGACCTTGTCCTCGACCTCTGCCCCTCGTAGGAGCTGCCATTGAGGGCTCGGGCTGCTGATCAGCTAATGAAGTGGTACGCGTTCTCGCCATCTACGAAAGAATAGAGTAGACGAGTTTAATTAGAAATGAGAGAACAATATCGCACGATAGAGAAGAATAGAAGTTCCGGGGATAAGCACAGAAGTTTTCATACCGATCCCTTAGACTCTACCAAGCTTGTCCGTGAATTCTGAGACCTAAGCAATCTAGAGCTCTGATACCAACTTGTCACGACCCGAAATTCCCACCGTCGGGACCGTGATGGCGCCTAACATTGTACTCGCTATGCAAGCCAATGTTAGAGTTAAAATCACCTTTTCCCTTAGTATTTTCATAGATAACATTAACAAAATTAAATCAGGGGGAAAATAAATGCGAAAGTACGTATTTAACTGATTATCATTATACTATTAACAAAATCCAAAACAGTAACCACTCAGAACTGGAGTCACAACTCACGAACATCCTATGAATACTACAAATAATGGTTTGAAAGAAAATACATCTGTCTCGAAGAAAGTAAAACAAAAATGAATTAAGGATAGGAGGGGATGCAAGGGCATGCGGACGCCTGCAGGACTACCTTCGGGTCTCCTAAGTAAAGAAAAGCAACCAACCTCTCGATCAACCACTAGCTCCGAAATCTGCACAAAAAGTGCAGAGTGCAGTATCATTACAACCGACCCCATGTACTGGTAAGTGCTGAGCCTAACCTCGATGAAGTAGTGACGAGGGTACGGCGGGGCATAACAATATATATAACCTGCAACAATTTATACTAAGACATAAAAGAATTACAGAATGAAATATATCAATATCTTCCTTAAGGTAAAACAGAGCCAAGAGTTTCTATCAATACTCAGCTATAACCAATCCTTAAGAGAAATTTCAGCAACACGATAATGAATCTTAGCAGAAGAAGAATGCATAAACAACAAATGATGTGGTGCACATCCCGATCCCACCATATAATCAATAACAATATGAACATTCACCCTTATTACTCCATGTTGCGGCGTGCAACCCGATCCCACTTGTCCACCCTTATTTCTCCTCAATATTTCAACCTCATTTCTCCTATTGTGGCGCGCAACCCGATTCCACCTGTCCACCTGTCCACCTTTATTGTTCCTCGTTACGGTGTGCAACTCGCTCCTACCAAACAATCACATTTCATCCTTATTCCTCTTGTTGCGGCGTGCAACCTGATCCCAACATAACAATACCAATCACAAAATAAGAATTAATATTTCAAAGTTTAACTAGAACCTTTCACAATATTTATACCTCAAATCATAACAACGGGAGGTCTAAGCAATTATGAAACTTCAATAGTTAATACTACATATCGAGACCAACGAAAGTGTACCATGAAGCACTAACAACCAACTCAAACCAACAAGGTACATAAATGAAGCTACGAAACAGTTAATATTTCAATAGAGAAAACAACAGTTAACATGAAGCAACTAGACATGGAAACATTTATGAGCATGTAGCAATTAAGACAGGAAGCAATATAATAGAAAACATGGAAGAGAACATGCTAAAATGATAATTTGGTGGCGCATAGGTACTCGTCACCACACCTATATGCCCCACAGATGGAATTTCACATAGCAAGCAGGTCGGGGATCCCTAATCCCTCGAGTCAAGGTTAGACCAAACACTTAGCTCAAGCCAGCGTGTGTTTCAAAGCTCAATTACCACTTTACCTCTCGATTCCACTTCCAATCCACTCGTATCTAGTCATAATTAACTTAACAATGTCAATAAATTCTAAAGAAATCAATTCCAATGCATAATTATAGGTTTCCCAACATTTTCCCCAAAATGTCAAAATCGACCTCGGACCCGCTTCGTCCAAACTCGAAATTCAGACCAAAATCCGATTACTCATTCACCCCCGAGCCTGGATATACAATTGGATTTGGAATCCGACCTCAAATTTAGGTCTAAATTCTCAAATTTCAAAATTCCTAAGTTCTACCCAAAATTTCCAATTCCGCCATGAAAATCCTATATTCTAGGATGAAATCTTGTAAGAAGGAGTTAAGGAGTGAAAGAAATGAGGTTAAAATCACTTACTTATGATTTGGGGAAGAAAGAGTATTTGCAAAATCGCCTCTTATGTTTTAGGATTTTGAAAAATTGAAAAGTGGATGAAAAGTCTCGTTTATATAGCCCTTTCCGATCCTCAAACACTGACCGCGAAATTCCACCGCGACTGCGGAAATTCACCGTTGACCATAAAATAATGGGCACGGCCGTGACTTGGACTTACCCTTACCGCTGACCGCGAATTCCCATCGCGATCCACGAAATTTCCAGCGTGGCCGTGAAATTCTACCGTGGACCGCAAAATCCTAGGTTCAGAGACCAGCAATTTTCTGGAACTATTCAACACAAGTCTTTTCTAAGTCAATACATCCCGTAGCCTATCCGAAACTCAGCCGAGCACTCGGGGCTCTAGACCAAACATGCACACAGGTCTTAACATATCAAATGAACCCGCTCGCGCGATTAAATCGCCAAAATAACATAAACAACTATGGATTTAGCACCAAATCACATGAAATTTCAAGATAGTTTCAAAATTTCCACTTTCTCAACAAAAGGTCCGAATTATAACAAATCACTTCTGTTTTTCACCAAATTTCACAAATAAGGTTTAAAAATTATGATGGACCTGCACCGGGCTCCAAAACCATAATAAGGACCCGATACTAACAAGATAAAATCATTTTCATTATTGCATTTTCAGTCAACCAAAATCAACTTTTAAAGGCAAAAATTAATATTTTTCTCAAATATTTTCACACAAAGGCTTTTCCGGAATCACGCTCGGACTACGTACACAAATCTAGGAGAGATGGAAGGAGGTTTTTAAGACCTCGAAATGCAGAATTAACTTTTAAATAACGAGATGACCTTTTGGGTCATCATAGTCTGCTTAATCGACTACAATATAAACCACCCTTCCCCAATCTACCCTAAACAGACCTTAATCACTGCAAATACTCTCTCACTCTCACTTATTCTATAATTCTAAACTTGAAATCTTGGCTGCCTAAAAGCCAAGTCATTAGAATTTGATTGTGTTCTTTTCTCGGTGCGAGCACTGCCAAAGGATCACTTGAAACTCTTGGGAACTCTGACGCACATGGATTTTGGGATTCTAATGCTCTTTTGCTATTGACCATTGGAGTAAATTTGAAGTTGTTCTTCCTATTTTTCTTGTTTGATTAATTTTAATTGGTAAGTCTCTTTGCCTCAGAAATTTCATTCTCTTTCGTTCATATTTATGCTTTGTGACACTGAAACTTCTGTGAATCAATGTCCTACTTTTCCTTCTTGTTGTAGCCTTTGTTTGCTCTTATATGTTCTTGTGACTCTGTACTCTTAGCATTTGAATTTTCCTAGGTTATAATTATAATGTATGCTTATCACATGTGTTTAGCACAAACGATTTATGGTTCTCTTAAACCTATTTAGCTTGCTATGTCTATGCTAATACCTGATGATTGCCCTGAGCTTATCTTTCTGCTTTGTTATGGATTATTATGATAATCAACTCATATGTTCTAGACCTTGTTGAGTCATTCATACCTAATCGACTAGGTTTCTGAGGTTGTACTATTATCTAGGGACTGGTTCCATGTTATATGAGTTCTAGTGTATACTTTTTAACATGTTTAATCGCGTATTCTTCAGTATTATTTAAGACCCTTATGGTAAATCTCATAACTAGACTTTTCTCCTACGTGTGACTAACTAGTACTCCCTCCATTCGAATTTATGTAAACCTGTTTGACTGGGCACGAAGTTTAAGAAAAAATGAAGACTTTTGGAATTTATGGTCCTAAACAAGTCAAAAAAGGGCCTATAATATTTATGTGGCTATAAAAGCTTTTGATTAAGGGTAGAATTGTAAGTTTAAGCTAAATTGTTACCAAATTTAGAAAGGGGTCATTCTTTTTGGAACGGACTGAAAAAGAAATAGGTTCACATAAACTAGAATAGAGGGAGTATAAAGTTTGATGCAAGTCTGACCTGATTGACATGTTACTAGTTTTTCATAGGTGCTTCTGGTATTGACTGACACTTAGCATGTTAAAAAGGTCTAATATTCAACTAAGTATTTGCTCATGAGCATGTTCTGTTATGTTACTTTTGATAGGCTCTCATGTTAGACATTCTATTAAATCTCGCTTGTTCTGGTCTATTACTGTACCCGATTTTCATGCTTAAAGTCTCTTATCTAAGGTCTCTTAAGCTAACTTTGGATCGTCTTACTTTTGAAACTCTTGTTAGAACCATTCATTAGCCTAAGATGGTTAATCCTATCACTCTAATTCTGTTTGTCAGAATATCAACATCAACTTGCTTTGTAAACTTGTCATTATTTATGTGATCTTATTTGTGTGTTTTGATTGGAACTGCTGGTAGATATAACTTTAAGAATTAAGCGTGAAAGGCTGTTCAATTTATTCCCTGAGTAGTTGTCACTTGCATGGTTAAGCCTGGCATCAATTGTGTTAAGTAAGTCATGCATCTTGGGTTTGGAATTGGGCCATGTATATTGTTGGATTTGGGTTCTGCTAAGCCTGAGATTTGGGTCTGCTGGTTGTGTGAAGAGTGAGGCTGTTGAAGGCCCTAGCCAGTGCTGGGTTACTTTTGTTTAGTCCTGTTCCTAGGCCTACAGTTCTTCCTTCATGTAATATTTGTACTTGTACTCATTATCTGGGCCTGTAATAATTTTGTAAACAATTGAGGTGTTAATGAAATTGGGGAAAATCGAGTATACTCTATTCTCACATAAAAGGGTAGAAAACATGCCTATAAGGTCTAAATATTTTGTTTGTTATCTCGTTTTACATGCTCTATTTCTGTACAATAATAGAAAGCATGCCTATAGGAACCCAAGCACTTCACTCGCTCAACATGTTCTGTTTCTATACACTATTAGAAACACAGGCCTATAAGAATCTAAATGCTTTGCTTGTTCACATGCTCCACTTATATATGCTATTAGAAAGTATGCCTATAAGATTCGAACATCATTGGTCATTTACTCAATTTGCATTATTGCCATGTGTTAGATATCATACATATAGGATTATGTTAAATAATAATACCTGGTCCTATTGATACTCATCTAGCCTTGACTATAGAGTTAAATAATTAATCGGCTGCTTTCTGTTACTTTTATACTACCTGCCTAGAAAATATGCCTATAAGGATACCGTGTTGTAAAACCAGCTCCAATCGTCGACATTAGAAATCCTACCTACAGGATGCTATTACTCGTCTAAGATAGAGTATTTATATGATTGGCGTTGTTAATCTTGGGCTTTCTAACAATCTTATTACCTCATTGCATGAACATTTAGATATCATGCTTATATGATTGTAATACTTTTAATCTACAATTTCATTAATCTAAAGTTGTGTCACGACCCCAAATACCCCGGCTGTGATGGCGCCTATCGCAGTACTAGGCTAGACGATTCAACATTTATAACTTAAAAGGTCTTTTTCTTAGTTCATTTACTAATCAGATATAATCACAAAGCTTCCGTTTAAACATTTTCAACACAAGCGGAAAAATATGCAAAACACCGAACATTGACCTATCTCGGAGTCACTAGTCATGAGCCACTAAAATACAATCTGATACTGTCTACTCAATACAAGATGAGTCTGATAAATACAAATACTAAAATATAGGAAGGAGAAAGATAGGGTTGCGGACGCCGTGCAACTACTTGCTAACTCTGAAAATGCTCTGAAAGAAATGATCAGCTCTTACTCGGAGACCTAACACCTGGAACTGCACACAAGGTTCAGGGAGTAACGTGAGTAAGCCAACTTAGTAAGTAAAAATTAAAGGCTGAGTGCAGTGACGAGCATTTAAAAATCTTATACATTTTATAACATAAAACCTCAGTGAAAATAATAAGATCAATCAGTATTTAAATTCCAAACATCTCGTAAAACTCCAGTTTTAGTTAATGTTATTTAAAATATTTGTCCAACATTTTTCAATAGAGGCTCAGTATAGAAGGAGAGTGAAAATAGTAATTTCATAAAGACAAGCCCCTCGGACAAAGTACCACTCATGTATATATAGCCCATCAGGCAAGCCTCTCAGTCACTCGTGACTCAACATTCATCGGTCAACACTCATGCTCAACAGGTACCTTATAATAACTGCCGCGGCGTCCATCCATAAATATATAGTCAATAGCGCTGACTGGGGGTGTGCATACTCCGGAGGGGCTCCTATGGCCCAAGCGCTAGATCGCTACGGCGTGCAGCCCGATCCAGCATATCGCTGTGGCGTACACACCGATACACATATACATATATATAACGCTACGACACGTAACCCGATCTCTAACTATCCTCACAATCTGGCCCTCCACCTCAGTCACTCATCAACCTCACAAGCCACTCAGGCATTTTAGCACAACTCAAGGAATTCAGCCCAAATCACTTTCATATATAAAAATAGAGTGGTGGATAAGATTAAACAGTAAACAGGTATAAACCATGACTGAGGATAATGTTTCCTATCAAAACAATGTGAGGATAATAGTAAAAATACCCCTGGGGTTCAAACAGTACGGCACAAGGCCCCAAACATGGCATTCAGCCCAAGTTAACTGAATCATTTCTAAAACACATAGATATCATATAGAGTTTATCAAAATATGCAACTCTACAGTTGCCACGGGACGGACTAAGTCACAATCCCCACTGGTGCACGCCTACATGCCTGTCACCTAGCATGTGTGTCACCTCATTTATCAAAATAATACGAAAATTCAGGGTTTCATACTCTCAGATCTAGATTTACAATCGTTACTTACCTCAAAACGGACGAATATCTACTTTGTGATTCCCTTGCCTCTCGACTCGGCCTCCAAATGCTCCAAATTTTACCAAAATTAGTATCACATCATTAATACACGCTAAAGGAACAAAGCCCATGAGAAAATTATCAAATTAACTAAAAACTCCCGAAATTGGCCAAACCCGACCCCTGAGCCCCCGTATCGGAATCCGATAAAAATCACAACACTGGAATCCTTATCCTCTCACGAGTCAATACATACCAAATTTATCAAAATCCATTATCAAATGGTCATCCAAATCCCAAAAATCCACTCTCCAAACTTTCTCCCATTTTCCCCAATTTTCACCTCAAATTCCCAAATTAAATGATAAAAATCAAGACACAATCATGGAATTTAACCAAATTTGAGTGAAGAACACTTACCCCAATCACTCCTCTGAAAATCCCCTCTAAAATCGCCTTCTCCCGAGCTCACTATTAAATTTTGAAATTATGAACTCAAACCCTCGTTTTTGAACTTAAAGATTCTGCCCAGATGACATACTCTTCGTGAACACGATAGAGCCCTCACATTCGTGAACAACAAGCTTCCTCTGACCAAAATTCCCTCCTTCACGAATGCGAGGGCCCACTCGCGAAAGTAAAGACCAGTCAGCTCGACCCTATGTGAATGCGGAACACTCCTCGCGAACGCCTAGGGTAATTTGCTTGAAGCTCCAAATTTACCGTTGACTTTACGCGAGAACGCGTAGACTTAAGCTCATGAACCTTCACGAATGCGGGACCTGCATCATGAATGTGAAGAACAACCCAGCTGCCTCTCCCTACATCCCTTCGCGAACGTGATAGCCCTCTCGCGACGCTAAGAAGGATTTCTCTGCAACACAAAACTAGAAAATCTGCCAACTTCCAAAACCAAGAATTGGTCCGTTAACCACCTGAAACTCAATCGAGGCCCTCGAGACCTCAACCAAACATGCCAACACATCCTATAACATCATTGAAACATAGTCGAGCCTTTAAATCACTTGAAACAACACCAAATCACCCTCGGATTAAAGCATAAGAACTTAGAAACTTCCAAATTCCACAAACAATGTCAAAAACTATTAAATCACATCCAAATGACCTGAAATTTTTCACACACGTCACAAATGACACTAGAGACCTACTTCAATTTCCGAAATTTCATTCCGACCCCGATATCAAAATATCCACTCCCAACACCGGAAAACTCCAAATTTCCAATTTCGCCAATTCAAGCCTAATTCTACGACGGACCTCCAAATTACATTCCAAACACGCTCCTAAGTCCTAAATCACCTAAAGAAGCTATCTGAATCATCAAAATTCATATCCGATATATTCTACACATAATTCAACATTCGGTTGACTTTTCCAACTTAAACTTCTAAATTAGAGACTAAGTGTCTCATTCCACTCCAAGACCACTCTGAACCCAAACCAACCAACACGATACGATAAAATATAGATGAACATCACATAAAGAAGTAGAAATGGGGGAAACGGGACTGTAACCCATAAAACAATCAGCTGAGTCATTACATCCTCTAACTCTTAAACAAACCTGTGGATATCTTCTCCGCATCTCTCGCTCGGTCTCCCAAGAGCCTCCTCCACGGGCCAACCTTGCCACTGCACTTTCACTGAAGCTATATCCTTTGGTCTTAACTTTCGGACTTGCCGCTCCAAAATAGCCACTGGCTCCACATATAAGTCAAATCACCATCTTACTGAACATTGCTAAAATCCAAAACATGAGACAGATTGCCAATATACTTCTGGAGCATAGAAACATGAAATACCGGACACACACTCGACAAGCTAGGTGTCAAAGCCAGCTCATAAGCCACCTCCCCAATCCTTCGTAGCACCTCAAAAGGCTCAATGAATCGAGGACTCAATTTACCCTTCTTCCCAAACCTCATAACACCCTTCATGGGTGACACCTTCAGTAGAACCTTCTCCCCAACCTTGTAAGACACATTACGAACCTTCCTGTCAGCATAACTCTTTTGTCTTAAATGCGCTGTACGAAGCCCCTCCTGAATTACTTTCACCTTGTCCAAAGCATTCTGCACTAAGTCTGTACCTAAAAGCCTGGCCTTGCCCAGCTCAAACCATCCTACTGGAGATCTACACCGTCTCCCATATAAAGCCTCATATGGAGCCATCTGAATACTCGACTGATAACTGTTGTTATATGCAAACTCCGCGAGTGGTAGAAACTGGTGCCATGAGCCCCCAAAATCAATGACATAAGCACACAACATGTCCTCCAATATCTGAATAGTGCGCTCGGACTGCCCGTTCATCTGAGGATGAAATCTATGCTTATCTCAGCCCAAGTACCCAACTCTCGCTGCACAGCACTCCAAAACTACAATGTAAACTGAGTACCTCTATCTATAATGATGGAAACTGGGACACCATGCAAGCGAACAATCTCTCAGATATAAATCTCTACTAACCGCTCTGAAGAATAGGTAGTACACACCGGAATGAAGTGCGCAGACTTGGTCAGCCGATCCACAATCACCTAAATAGCATCGAACTTCCTCAAAGTCCGTGGGAGCCCAACAACAAAATCCATAGTGGTCTGCTCCCACTTCCACTCTGGAATATCCATTTGCTGAAGTAAGCCACTTGATCTCTGATGATCGTATATCACCTGCCGACAATTTAGACACCGAGCCACAAATCCCACTATATCTTTCTTTATTCTCCCCCACCAGTAGTGTTGTCTCATATCTTGATACATCGTTGCAGCACCCGGATAAATGGAATATCGTGAGCTATGGGCCTCCTCCAGAATCAGCTCCCGAAGCCCATCTACATTGGGCACACATATCCGACCTTGCATCTTCAATACCCCTTCATCACCAATAGTCACATCTCTAGCATCGTCGTGCTGAACTCTGTCCTTGAGGATAAGCAAATGAGGATCATCATACTAGCGCTCCCTGATGCAATAAAACAAGGAAGACCGAGGAACCATACAAGCTAAGATCCGACAGGGCTCTAAAATATCTAACCTCACAAACCGATTAGCCAAAGCCTGAAAATCA
Source organism: Nicotiana tabacum (assembly GCF_000715075.1). Taxonomy (NCBI): domain Eukaryota; kingdom Viridiplantae; phylum Streptophyta; class Magnoliopsida; order Solanales; family Solanaceae; genus Nicotiana; species Nicotiana tabacum. The sequence continues at coordinate 58,205 of NW_027438536.1, forward strand.
ACTGCAAGAGGCCTCTCCCTAACAGAAATAAATGCAAGACTTCACATACTCACCGCCTTCCTACTCAAATCATCGGCCACTACTTTGGCCTTCCTCGGATGGTACATGATAGTGATATCATAATCCTTTAGCAGCTCCCACCATCTCCGCTACCTCAAATTGAGATCCTTCTGCTTGAACAAGTGTTGGAGGCTACCATGATCAGTAAACACCTCACAAGACACTCCATAGAGGTAATGTCTCCAAATCTTCAATGCATGAACAATGGCAGCCAACTCTAAATCATGGACAGGGTAGTTCTTCTCATGGGGTTTCAACTAACGAGAAGCATAAGCAATCACTCTACCTTACTGCATCAACACACACCCAATATCAACTCTAGAAGCATCACAATACACTGTATATGAACCTGAAGCTGATGTCAAAACTAATACTGAAACTATGGTCAAGGTAGTCTTGTGCTTTTGGAAGCTCGCCTCACACTCATCCGACCAACTAAATGGAGCACCCTTTTGAGTCAATTTAGTCAAGGGTGATGCAATAGATGAAAATCCCAGAACGAATCGACGGTAATAACCCGCCAAACCATGAAAGCTGTGAATCTCCGTGGCTGAGGAAGGCCTAAGCCAACTCTGAACAACCTCTATCTTCTTAGAATCAACCTGAATACCCTCACTGGACACCAAGTGCCCCAATAAAGCCACTGAACTAAGCCAAAACTCACACTTGGAGATATTTGCATAACGTTTCTCCTCTCTCAACCACTGCAGTATAACTCTCAAATGCTCGGCATGTTCCTCCTGACTACGCAAGTATACCAGAGTATCATCAATGAATATGTTACAACCCATATCCACACGCGTTAGTTCATGCCATATATTAGTTAACATAAATCCAAGAAGAAATTACCTTTGAGATGATAAGAAGTTAATTCTATTGGTCTTTAGTGATATAAGGGTGTATAAGGGTGATTAACAAGTATTAGAAGTTAAACGAATCAAGGATGTTGTAACTCGTATTTTCAGGTAAACCTAGAGGTTCTTAATACACTTAAGAGGTCATGTATTAAGGTATTTGAATCATATAATATCCGTATCATAAGTCTTGAAGTCAAACGAGTTATGAAACAAAAGCCGACAAACGTTGTCGCAACTTAGGTTCATACTTTTACTTACACATTAGGTCAAATGTTTCTAAGATTTTCTACCAATTTACAAGGAATTACGAGGTGATATACCCACAAAATTAAAGATCTATGAGTCTAGTTTAGAACTTATTAAACCGTTTATCAATACAATCTCGGGGTATAGAGATATTCATATTTTTGCAAGCCTACGCAGATTGGTAGATGACAAGTAGGTGCATCACCTACTTGCCAAAATGATAGGACAAAATTAAAAGACCTAAGTCGGCCAAGAGAGGACTTTTAAGGGGTTATGAACTCAGTTATTTCATCCATATTTCAAACCCTTAAAACCAAAGTTAACCCCTGCAACTCCTCCCCAAAAATCCCACATAAACCCTAATCGATTTTCCCTCTCTTTCAAGTTCTATTTGAAGGTAAAACCTAGAGTTTGAAGAACCAAGGGAAGGGCTGAGTTATCCAACAAGTAAGGTAAGTTACTTCCATCTTTCATACATTTTTTTCTCGTATGTGAATTAATATTAATTCGTTTTATACATGTAAGAACTCACGGGACGGTGATCGGAAGCCGTGAGTTCGAGTTATTCACTTGTAGCAGATTGTTTTGTGTTGCTGTTGGGCTACTTGTTTTACTACTGTTTTGTGGATTTTTGGAGGTGGAAGGGTGTGGATAAACACCATATATATGTAGGGTTGTGGGCTGATAGTTATTCATAACATTTTCGGGTCATTTGACACGACTACGGTGACCGTCGTATGTATGATGTAATTAGGTTGTACATGGACTATTTTGGGAGGCTCAATATGTTTATTATTGATGTTGTTTGGGCTTTTTGGTGATTGTTTTGAATGCTGTGACGTCCTATATATAGGGGAGGTGTTGTCTGTTTCAGCGTAAAATAGGTTGTGGTCGATACATAATAGTTATGACGCTTAAATGATAACGATAGTATCGTTTCTCTTATTGTAGACTAAGGAGTTGTTACAATTGCATAGCTTGCAATTGGGGCAGTATATACAAGGTAAGTGAGGCTATCTCTTTTCTTCTTTTGCACGACTCTGATTGTACATAATGTAATGAACGAGCTTCCAAAGATACTCTACTCTTAGAAGCTAGCAGTACTTACATTGCTTTCCCTCTTATGGAACGATTGATGTTAATGTTGCTTCTCTTATTCTTATGTTATCAATGTTGTTGGCACTTCCTGATTCTTATAAGGTTCATAGTGAAGAGTTAGTCCTAATAACGTGTACAGAGGATACCGACCTTACGTCACTCCGAAAGGTTTAGAATGTGATTCCATGAGTCGAGCATGAATTATATATATGTATCTATTTTACTCTACCGAGCTGCGCTATAGTCGGCCGGGTATGGCACCTATTGTGAAACTACTGATCAGTTGGGTTTTACCGAGCTCTATGTGGCCAAGTACGATTCTACCGAGCCTTATGATGGCCGGGTACGTTTTTTTACCGAGCCTATTACGGCTGGGTACGATATGATGATGATGATGCCCACTGAGGCGTATGTTTTAAAAGTTTATGTATACATACATATGTAGCATGTATTGCATGTCAGTAGCCCTTATAGGTACTTAGATGTTCCAGGTTGTATATTCTCTATCCTTTCTTACATTACTGTTAGTATTTATGGTTCCTTGCCTTACATACTCAGTACTTTATTCGTACTGACATCCTTTTGTTTGTGGACGCGTCATGTCGTGCTGCAGGCCCTGATAGACAAGCAGGTGCAGCTCCCCCACCACAGTAGGTTGTCCAGTTCAGCAGTGATTGGCGAGATCCCTTCTCCGGACTTGCCGTGGTCTTGGTATGCATTTTTGTTATAGACATCATGGGTATGTCGGGGCCCTGTTCCGGCTATGTTGCAGCACTTATGTTCATTTAGAGGCTCATAGAGAGGTGTCGACTCATGTATAGTTTGATATGCCTTGTTGGCTGGTTTTTGTTGTATAGTCTTTCATGGTAGCGTGGTAGCTCGTACCTTATATGTAGTTTCTTGACTGTCTGGTCATCCCATGTTATGTATGTTCATGCCATCATATTTTATTGTTGGTTGTCCATGATCCATGTCTATCATTTATATTGATCTCATCAACCCTAAAATATAATAAAAAGGGGTTAGATAAAATGTACATTGGTGCTCGGCAAGTATGGTCGGGTGCTAGTCATGGCCCTCCAGTTTGGGTCGTGACAAACTTGGTATCAGAGCAAGTCTGTCCTAGGGATTGTCTATGAGCCGTGTCTAGTAGAGTCTTGATTATGGATGTGTAGCGCACCACATTTATAATCAGGAGGCTACATGACATCTAGGGTTGTTACCTTCTTCCTGAATCTAGATCGTGCATAGAGTTGAGTCGTAAGTGTTCGTCTCTAATATTCACCTTGTTTTCTTTCAGCGATGCCTTCGACTAGGAAGCAAACAATTAGTAGGCGGCTTGATACAACTGCAGGAGAGGGTACTAGTCAGGTGCCCCATGCCAGAGCAGGCCAAAGTGAGGCTCAGAGTTAGATGTCATCTCATACCTCATCTACTCCGACTCCTCTAGAGGATATTAGGAGGCACCCAACACCTCCAGTTCCTCCGTCTGGCACAACAGACCAGGATATGCGGAGTGCTTTGCAGTTATTGACTAGCTTGGTAGCTGCTCAGGCTCAGAGGCAGAATACAGGTTTTGCTGATAAACCAGTTAGTACAAGAGTTCATGATTTTATTAATTTAGACCCTCCAGTGTTTACCAGATCAGACCCCATGGAGGACCCGCAGACTTTTATTGACCAGGTTCATCGTACACTGCGGGTTATGCATGTTAGTGATACAGAGGCAGTAGAGTTGGCTTCTTATCGGCTACGAGATTAAGCGGTTCTCTAGTATGGTAGTTGGGAGAGATCCAGGGGTCCGAACGCTCCTCCAGCTGTGTGGAAGGAATTTTCTGAGGCCTTTCTTCGTCACTACTTGCCAGTTGAGATACGACGAGCTAGAGCTGATAAGTTCTTGAACCTTAGACAAGTAATATGAGTGTGCGAGAGTATAGTATGCAGTTTGATTCTTTAGCAAGGTATGCTCCCCATATGGTGGCCGAGATGAGCGATAGGGTGCATTTGTTCGTGAACGGATTGGGACCACATCTGATAAATGAGTGCACGACAGCCTCCTTGGTGGAGGGCATGGATATTTCCCGTATTCAGGCTTATGCCCAAACCCTAGAGGATCATAAGCGCCATCAGAGGGCAGATAGGGAGCAGAATAGGGGCCAGCATAAGAGTTCGAGATTTGCAAGGTATTCTAATGACTTCAGAGGCAGCGTCAGGCCCCAGTCTTCAAGGAGTTCGGTGCCACCGGTAGCTAGTGATCCTCCACAGTTTTAGAGGCATCGATATGATCGATTTACTTATTCTGGTTCAGGTCAGAGTTCGCATGCATCAGGCTCGCAACATCATAGGGATACTGTCAGACGAGACCCACAACACCACCTTGTGATTAGTGCGGCAAGGCCCACTTTGGACTGTGCCATCGAGGTTCTGATGCATGTTATTCTTGCAGACAGCCTGGCCATATGATGCGGGATTGTCCTAACATGGGAGGTGATGGTATGGCTCAGCCGACTGGATCTGTGTCTGCTTCTTCCTCATTAGTTCGACCTCCAGTACGGGGTTTTCAGCAGTCGATAGGTCGTGGTAGAGGTAGAGGTGCAGTGCCGAGTTCGAGTGGTGGTCAAAATCGAACCTATGCTCTAGTAGGTCGACAGGACCTCGAGTCATCTCCAGATGTTGTTACAGGTATATTATCTGTGTTTTCTTATGATGTATATGCGCTGATTGATCCAGGATCTACATTATCATATGTTACACCCTTTGTGGCTAATAAGTTTGGCATTGAACCTGAATTGATAAGTAAACCCCTTGCGGTATCAACTCCGATAGGAGATTCTGTGATTGCTAGAAGGGTATATAGAGGTTGTACTGTGATGATTTGTAATCGTCAAACCTCAGCAAATTTATTTGAGTTAGAAATGGTTGATTTTGATGTGATAATGGGAATGGACTGGTTGACCTCATGCTATGCAAATGTTGACTGTCGTACGAAGATGGTTATGTTTCAATTTCCTGGTGAACCCATCATTGAATGGAAAGGGAACATTTCTACACCAAAAGGTAGGTTTATTTCCTATCTTAAGGCAAGGAAAATGATCTCAAAAGGTTACATTTATCATTTCATTCGCGTTAGGGATTCAGAGGTGAAACTGCCTACTTTACAATCAATCCCTGTGGTCAACGAATTCCAAGATGTTTTCCCAGATGAACTCCCAGGCCTTCCTCCTGAAAGGGAGATTGATTTTAGCATTGATGTGTTGCCTGACACTCAACAGATCTCTATCCCTCCATACATAATGGCCCCGGCAGAGTTGCAAGAGTTGAAGGTGCAGTTAAAAGACTTGCTGGATAAGGGATTCATTAGGCCTAGCACTTTACATTGGGGTGCACCAGTCCTATTCGTGCGGAAGAAAGACGGGTCGTTACAAATGTGTATCGACTATCGACAGTTGAATAAGTTTACTATAAAGAACAAGTATCCACTTCAAAGAATTGATGACCTATTTGACCAACTCCAGGGTGCCAAGTATTTCTCCAAGATTGATTTACGTTCAGGGTATCATCAGGTGAGGGTTAAGGAGAAGGATTTTCCAAAGACGGTCTTCCGGACAAGATACGGGCACTTTGAGTTCTTGGTGATGTCGTTCGGGCTAACAAATGCCCCAGCAACTTTTATGGATCTCATGAATACTGTATTTAGGCCCTATCTTGATGTGTTCATGATTGTATTCATTGATGACATTCTAGTATATTCTCGTTCGGAGGCGGAACATGCGGGCCACTTGCGGATAGTATTATAGACGCTTAGGATCGTAAGTTATATGCTAAGCTCTCCAAATGTGAATTTTGGCTGAACTTAGTAGCGTTCCTTGGCCATGTGATATCTGACGAGGCTATTAGTGTTGACACTCAGAAGATCGATGCAGTAAAGAATTGGCCGAGACCTAAACACCATCAGAAGTCCACAGCTTCCTAGGGCTAGCAGGATATTATATGCGGTTTGTAGAAGGGTTTTCCTCTATATCATCACCATTGACTAAGTTAACACAGAAAGCTACCAAGTTCCAGTGGTATGACACTTGTGAATGTAGTTTTAAGTTAACACATCTGCACCAGCGCTCACTCTCCCTGAAGGAATAAAAGGTTATGTGGTATATTGTGATGTCTCAGGTATAGGTTTGGGGTGCGTATTGATGCAGCGTGGGAAGGTGATTGCTTATGCATCAAGACAATTTAAGAAGCATGAAAAGAATTATCCAACCCATGATTTGGAATTGGCTGCAGTAATATATGCTTTGAAGATATGGCGGCACTACTTATACAACATCCATGTTGACATCTACACAGATCACAAGAGTTTACAATACATCTTCAAGCAGAAAGAGTTGAATTTGAGGCAGCATAGATGGCTTGAATTACTGAAAGACTACGATGTCGAGATATTGTATCATCCCGGTAAAGCCAATGTTGTGGCAGACGCTCTCAGCCATAAATCAATAGGAAGCTTATTACATATTGAGGCAGGTAGATAGGGGTTGACTAAAGAGCTTCTCAGCTAGCCAATATGAGAAATAGATTGTTAGACTCTGATGACGGAGGTGTTACTGTACAGAATACATCAAAATCATCTTTGATAGCTGAGGTAAAAGCAAGGCAGTATGAAGATCCTATCTTAGTACGATTAAGAGAGAGCATTACGCAGTGTAAAAGTATGGCTTTTGAGATCGGAAGAGATGGGGCACTGAGATACCAGGGCCAATTATGTGTGCCTAATGTGGCAGGGTTGCGAGAGAAGATTATGAATGAGATTCATCAATCTCGATATTCCATCAATCCCGGCTCGACAAAGATGTATCATGATGTCAAGGAGTAGTATTGGTGGGATAACATGAAAAAGTATATTGCAGAATTTGTAGCCCAGTGTCCCAATTGTCAACAAGTAAAGATAGAACATCAGAAACCCGGTGGATTGCTTCAGAATATAGAGATTCCGACCTGGAAATGGGAGGTGATTAATATGGACTTCATTATTGGATTACCTCGCTCTTATCATAAGTTTGACTCCATCTGGGTGATAATTGATCGACTTACAAAATGTGCCCATTTTCTGCCAGTTAAGACAACTTACACGGCTGAACATTATGCAAAGTTGTATATCAAGGAGATTGTAAGGCTTCATGGTGTGCCAGTATCTATTATATCAGACCGAGAAGCTCGGTAGAAGCGTTTAACTGTTAGGTGCATTGTATCCCAACGTGCGATTTCCTATATGTTAAATGTTTCAAAACTAACAAGGTTGTTGGATGTGCAAGCTATCTAGGTTTTGGTGGTTGGTTTTGTTTGTAGTCTAGCCTCCCCTCCTTCACAAAATCCAAAGGCACGGATGGCCTCCGCAAGCAATCTACCAATCATCGATCCTAAGGATAGCCCAACATCGGCTATTCTGCAACTAGAATCAGCATCTGCTAAAGAGAATAAGATGTTGCATCTCCACATATTGGAAATGTGGGACGCCTGGTCTAATGGTAGGGAACCGCCAAGTGCCATCCCTGGGTTCCCTGAATTGATCCCCAAGTCAGGTCATGTTACCAACGCTCCTGTGCTTAACCCGTTTATCCCATGCGGGCACCCTCCAATGCCCTCCAATGATCCTGGCATGCCTTCTGTGGTTCGCCCCCAGGCACCGGTTTCAAGGGCACCGCCTCCAACATTCATCTTTCAGGGTCCACAACTTCAACAAGAAATAACATATGTGACCCCGTACTCTTTCACTCAACCTACACAATATGATCTCTCGGGGGAGCAAGAAAAAGTTGTTCAAAATCCCGAGCAAGAGGAAATGGCTCAGAAGATGAAGAGCCTGGAACAAAGCCTGAAAAACATGCAAAGTGTGAGTGGCCGGAAGAGTGTCTCATACTCTGACCTCTGTATGTTTCCCCATGTCCACTTGCCAACTGGCTTCAAGATGCCAAAAGTTGAAAAGTACAATGGGCACGGAGACCCGGTCGCTCATCTAAAATGATATTGTAACTAGTTAAGGGGTGCTGGTGGAAAAGAGGAGCTGCTAATGGCCTATTTTGGGGAAAGCCTCACCGGAATCGCTTCTGAGTGGTATACGGATCAAGAAATTACTTATTGGCATGTGTGGAATGATATGGGTCGAGATTTTGTCCACCAGTTCCAATACAATGTGGACATCGCTCCCGACAGAAACTCCTTGTCCAATTTGGAAAAGAAAAACGCGGAAAACTTCCGCGAATATGCTGTCAAATGGTGTGAGGAAGTTGCTAGGGTAAAACCTCCAATGGACGAAACTGAAATGGTCACGGTCTTTCTGCAGGCCTAAGAGGTTAACTACTTCCAGAACATGATGTTTTTTGTGGGTAAGTCGTTCGCTGAGGCTATCAAAACTGGGGAAATAGTTGAAAACGGTATAAAAATGGGTCAAATCTTGAGTCATGCTGCTTTTAAAGCCACATCACCAGATGTTCAAAATGGTTCGGAGGGTTTGATGAACTAAAATGGGAGTGAGGAGGGAGCCATGATGGTGTCAAGCTCGAGGGGGGCCCGCAGGTCATTCAGCCAGTCATATGTGCCTCCTATGGTCCCACCACACTATTATCCCCTTCAAGATGATGCTTATCTCATGGAACCGCCTCCCTATGCGGTGATGAGCGCGCAATTTTACACACATCCACAACATTATGCACCAAACCAAGCTCCACCTCCCAAAAATGCCCATCCTTACCAAGCTCCATATAATCCTCAACCAAATGATCCCCAATACAATCCTCTCCCAAGAGAGCCGTTCAGAAAGAATCAGTTCACCCCTATTGGTGAATCGTATTCAAGCTTGTTCCAAAAGCTAATCAGGCTAGATCTATTGTAGCCAGTGGCCTCGAATCGGCCAAACCCCGAGTCCCCCTTGCACCTAGCTAATGCTAGATATGAATACCACTGTGGAGCAGTGGGACACTGTACGGAGGACTGTTGGACCCTCAAAAGGGCAGTTGAAGATTTGATTGAAGCTGAAAGAATCGCTTTTCAGGATGCAGAAGCTTCTGATGTGATGAACAATCTGTTGCCTGCCCACAACATCGGGCCAATAGTCGGAATGATTTGTGAAGCTGAGGAATTTGATCCGGCACTGAAGGCCATTGCAGCCATGGCCGAAACAGAAGAAAAGCCAAAAAACGGTCGTCAAGCCTGAAAGTTCCCCATCAGACAGGAGTCTCGATAGCCAGTCTTGCTATCCTTTCTGCGTCCGGATTATCTCAGGTTATGTTCCAGATGTTTTACCTTTTTGTCTTAATTTTCGATGTAAACCCTTCTATCTTCAAAAATTGAAAAAAAAAAATCAAAAATCAAAAATCAAAAAAATCAAATGAAATTAATATTTCATTGTCCAGGAATATCTCTTTTCTTAGTCTTGTCACTTTTATTATTTTTCTTTTCAGTTCTGTTAAATGCAGATTTCAATAACATGACATGCTTGTGGACTTCATACCCAAATCCTGAAAAGCTATCAGGCCTCGAAGTAATGAATCAAGAATTAAATCACAATGAGGATAAGTTTAAGGACATAAAAAAAAGATTTGGGACAAATGAAGGGAAATTGGTTCCAAATTAGAAAGGTCCATACATTGCAACAAGAGTACTGCCAAAAGAGTGTGTTGTACTTGGGACACATCGAAGGAAATGTCCTTGAAACAACTGCCAATGAAAATGCAGCCAAAAAGGTACTATGTTTGATCCTCCGTATAGTATTAATATTCTCCGGTTGGGATAACGAAGGCTTTTATTCTCGCTACCCAAACACTATCAACTATTTGCAAACCCTTTGAGCTGGCTCCTATTCTTTGATTACCTTCTTTGGAACCTAAAAGTTTTATTGAAAAATGAAATGAAAAAAAGAAAAGAAAAAAAAAGAAAAAAGAAAAAAATTACAAAAAAAGGAAGAAAAGACAAAGAAATTGAAATGAAAAAAAATGAAAGAAAGAGAGAGGAAAAAGGAAAGGGAAAAGAAAGAGAACAAAACAAAACAGAAAAACAAAAGAAAATCAAAAACAAAGTTCCTCAACTACGTTCGACTTGATTCCGAAAGGATACGTAGGTAGCCTCTCTGGAGTTCAGTCACACCAAAATAAAAATCCAAAGTCCCTCAAAAGTGAAACAGGGGCAGAAGTTACAATGGTTCGGCGATGATCCCGCCTGAATGGTTCCAAATTTTTAATTCAATCCAAATTCTTTTTACCCCAAATCCTTTTAAGGCCTTCCGATCAATCGGTAAGAGATGTTCGAAATTGGAGGATGCAGTTACTTGGATCCGATATAGTCTAAATGATAGAAATAAAATGAGAGAGTCTTATTGGTGAAAACTCACACGGGCACCGTGAGGCGACAGTAAGCAAAGAAATCAAAACGAGAGAGTCTTGTTAGTGAAAACCCACACGGGGCACTATAAGGCGATGGTGAGAAGAGAAATGAGAAAGGTCAGTTCGTGAAAACCCACAAAGGGCACGCCTGATCGAAAAGAAGATCCTTATAGCCATCGGCACCGATAGAGTCCTGCCAAGGTTTCTCGATTTTGAGGCAAAAGTTGTGATGAATTTTTGAGAGTTGGACGGTTTACACAGATCAAGCATCCAGTCCAAAAGGCATGTCATGTTCATCGAAGTCCGCATGTACTCCAGATAAGTCCTTTCCTTTCCCCAAAAGGGATACCTTTTGTTTAAATTTATTTATCCATTCCATTGTTTGCTTTTCTCTTGAATCCCTTTCGGTCTAACTCTATTCCAAAACTGAGACAAAGAAGGGATGGCAAGATTGATTTACAGGGTTCTCATTTGACATGAGTTAATGTGCAATATGGCACCCAGCCTCTGCAAAGGCATCAAGTCGACTTCGACTGGCCATGTTGGCTGATGTTTTGAAATTGAAAACTCCTGAAAAGATAGGAAATCAAAGTCAAAGGCCTATAAAGGCAAATGAAATTGAAAAGGTTAAGTCCCACATGGCTAACTGTCTCGGAAAAGGTTTGAAAAGCCAATGTACCTCAAATGCTCAGAAATTGAAATTGGAAGAAATAAGCCAGAAATGAAAGGCCTACAAAGGCGAAATAAAGTTGGAAAAGGTAAGTCCTATGCGACTAGCCGTTGCAGCAAGTTTGAGGAGCCAAAAGTTCCCCGATGCTCCAAAAAAAAGAAAAAGAAAAGAAAAGGAAGTCAGAAAAGAAAGGCCTACGAAGGCAAAATAAAGTCGAAAAGGTTGAGTTCCGCCGACCAACAGTCATGGCAAAGTCTGGACAAAAACCAGAGGTCCTCCAGGGCCCGAAATGAAATCGGTCCTTAGGGAACAAGTAGTTACAGTTGAGATCTTCATCAAAGAAGTCGGGCCGATATCAAATGATTGAAATAATCAAGGGCACAAAACCAACCACCATTCCAAACTAACAATTGTTTTTTGTTTGAAAACATGAAACATGTGCAATCTTAAGCAACTTTGCAAGAAGCAAGTGCCACCAAAAGAAACTTCGCAAAGGCTAAAAACAGTTTTGCAGCACTAATTAATCCAAAAGGGAAGTCTCCTCCAAATTCTTTCCTGAATTTTTACAGAAGAAGAAGAAGAAGAAGAAGAAGAAGAAGAAGAAGAAGAAGAAGAAGAAGAAGAAGAAGAAGAAGCAAAGAAGAAGAAGAAGAAGAAGAAGAAGAAGAAGAAGAAGAAGAAGAAGAAGAAGAAGAAGAAGAAAATTCAAAAACATGGTAGCCTAGGGTCCCCAATCTCTAGTTACGCTTTTTCCAACACAGGGTCTCCATTCCCTAGTTGATTTTATTTCCAACATAGGGTCTCCACTCCCTAGTCGCCTTTCTAACATAGGGTCTCCACTCCCTAGTTGAGTTTATTTTAGACATAGGGTCTCCACTCCCTAGTCGCTTTTCCAACATAGGGTCTCCACTCCCTAGTTGACTTTATTTTTAGACATAGGGTCTCCACTCCCTAGTTGAGTTTATTTTTAAACATAGAATCTCCACTCTCTAGTCGCCTTTCCAACATAGGGTCTCCACTCACTAGTCGCCTTTCCAACATAGGGTCTCCACTCCCTAGTTGAGTTTACTTTTAGACATAGGGTCTCCACTCCCTAGTCGTTTTTCCAACATAGGGTCTCCATTCCCTAGTTGACTTTATTTTTAGACATATGGTCTCCACTTCCTAGTCGCCTTTCCAATATAGGGTCTTCACTCCCTAGTTGATTTTATTTTAGACATAGGGTCTACACTCCCTAGTCGCTTTTACGACATAGGGTCTCCACTCCCTAGTTAAGTATATTTAAGATATAGGGTCTCCACTCCTAGTCGCCTTTCCAACATAGGGTCTTCACTCCCTAGTTGACTTTATTTTCAGACATAGGGTCTCCACTCCCTAGTTGACTTTATTTTAGACATAGGGTCTCCACTCCCTAGTCGATTTTCCAACATAGGGTCTCCACTCCCTAGTTGAGTTATTTTAAATATAGGGTCTCCACTCTCTAGTCACCTTTCCAATATAGGGTCTCCACTCCCTAGTTGATTTTATTTTAGACATAAGGTCTCCACTCCCTAGTCACTTTTCCAACATAGGGTCTCCACTCCCTAGTTGAGTTTATTTTAGACATAGGGTCTCCACTCCCTAGTTGAGTTTATTTTAGACATAGGGTCTCCACTTTCTAGCCACCTTTCCAACATAGTGTCTCCACTCCCAAGTTGAGTTTATTTTAGACATAGGGTCTTCACTCCTTAGTCGCCTTTTTAACATAGGGTCTACACTCCCTAGTTGATTTTATTTTAGACATAAGGTCTCCACTCCCTGGTCGTTTTCTCCCAAGGATACACAATCCTGATTTTATTGCTTTCAATAAAGAAATAGTTTAGATTTTATTACAATAACTCACGAAATTTTCCTAGTGAAAACTAGTGCAGAAAAATTTCGTTTGTTTGTTTGCTTTGGTGCCTAAATAGGTTTTCATCATGAGGCACAAGGTTTAAGATGACTAAAAGTAGAAGTCTCAACCCAAATAAAAGAGGATAAAAAAGAAACAAGAAAAGAGGTTGAACTTAAGGTGCAGAAGCGGAGAAAAGATGCGGACTACTCAAAATTTGATTGAAGTCACAAGCTTCGCATGTCCCGCCTTGATCCGAAAAGAAGAATGAACCAGCAGTTGCAGCTTACGAGCATCAAGATTTAGGTCAGTGTCTGCAGGAAGAACCATCCAAAGACTCACGATCAAGCTTAGAAGGTTTATAGATAGGAATCTTGTAACTCGTAGTTTATAGGCTTAGCTAGTGTAGCTTTTTATCTTTCATCTTGGTGTAATAAGGAGCTCTGCAAGCAAAAACAACAACAACAACAGTGAAATCACAGTTTCCGGTAGTCCCAGCTACTAAAACTTCCAGAACTATACTGACATGATTCCTTTATAGCCAAGGATATGTAGGAAACCTTTAAATCAAGGTTTGTTCAGGCTTTTTCAAAAGATTCTTCTCATGGAGTTTCAAACGGACAA